>NC_133871.1:30815892-30921058 GCF_044706935.1 Curcuma longa
ACGTGAGTTGCATAATGTGTTCATAAGAAAGCTTTATAGGTAAGAGCAAATTCCTTAGTGCATAAGTAGATCCACCAGATGCAACTGTCAAAAAATAATACTTGCCTATGATTGTCTAAATAGGGAACACCTATTTGAAGAAATGCTACGGGAACCCAATGATAGCTGCCAGAAGGAAAAGATGCCGAGAAAAGCTTTGCATTTTGCAGCAGGTTTACAAGGTAAGTTTGTAGCTTAGCAATGCAATAGCTCAAAAACAATTTGTTCAACTTTCACTATCTACATTCAGTCATATCCTGATGTCCTTTTTTTATTGCTAGACGCTGGATGAGATACCGCTTGAAGCTGAAAGCATTGAGAAAGGATATACACTAGATGCCAGTGAAAGTGGTCTTCATGGCCTGCCTTCATCACTCTGGCGAGCAACCATCAACAATGTATTCAAGCTCTGACATGAGTGGGCTGGTATCTTATCATGTTGTTGATGCATGATCACTTAGTGCCACAAACCATAACTATGCTATACAGTGTTATTTTTTTAGAGCAGTTTGGATGTTTGCCTCGTGCATAGTTTCATGAGTCGTAATAGATAAAGATGTTAGAGAAGTGTGGCAGCTTGCCATTGACATTGACATTTATAATAATTGTGGAACAAATTATTTTCATGAGTCAAAAAAATGTGAATGTTATATATAATTGTTGGATTATAAATGTGCAATTTTTATAGTATTTGTGTGTGGTATTTATGTTATTAATTATTTGAGTTTTGAGTTTATAATTGATATTTGAATGATTTAATTATTTTATTTCATTTATAGCGCACATTGCGCGCTGCGATTGATCACATCCGCAGCGTGCATTGCGCGCTGCGGAAGCTCTTAGTCGCAGCGCGCAATGCATGCTGCGGAAGCTCACATCCGCAGCGCACATTGTGCGTTGCAGATGGGATCATCCGCGGCGTGCATTGTGCGCTGCGGATGTGAGCTTCCGCAGCATGCATTGCGCGCTGCGGATGCCTAATGACTTTTAACAGCTTGCAACTGTGCAGCGTGCGATGTGCGCTGCGGATAGAATATTTGCGCGCTGCGAAAAGTCATTTTTGTTGTAGTGGATACTCGATGTTGGATGCTTGATATTTTTTAAAAAAAATATTAATGGAGCAAAAGAAAATAACTTTATATCTCTAACAAAAATATTAAAAAATTACTTTTGGATGGTAAAATAAGTAAAAAGAGATAAAATTATAAAATAAAAAACGTTGATGGACAATGTTTATTTCTTGTGAAATAAGAAAAGCATCATCACAAGTGAATAAATTAGGTTTAATTCATATATAATAATGGGCGGGTACTCGATAAAATTTTGAGTAGGAAAAATTCTACTTGAGCTCGACCTATGTGCTTGGGAGACAGCATGAGCACCTTGTCGGCTTGTCGCTACACTGTAGCTCAGGGGCAACTTTTCGAAGACTTTTATTACAAAATGTGATAATGCTCACCCCAGGTGCCTCCCTCCCCTGTCCGTCCTAAAAAATTATGGAAAGAAAATAAATCACGATATCGAACGACCTCCTAGACGGGAAGAACTAATCCCCAAGGGTATGCACCCATTATTGAGATTCAAACCTTACTCTATTGTTATAAATCTATCAATTGAATATCAACTCGGCTATGCGCACGAGGGCGAAGCTCTTCGAAGACTTTATACTCTTAAGAAAAAAAGATGGCTAGATCTACTATACCTTAGTGATCTCTCTAGAGTTGATCTCATAGATATGAAAGGAGATAAATTCAAATGACAGAAAGTGCATATGGTAGAATGAATGATAAATTATAAATTTCTATGAAATTCAATCCTTATTGTTACTTTACAAATCATCCTTTATGCTATGTCCTTGGAACAATTTGAAACTCTTGAGAGAGGAGAGAGTAGAGAGGGGAGAAAGAGAGGAGTTGATTTCACAATTTATTAAGATTAAATTGATGAGGATGGAGTGAGCGGAGGAAAAAATATTCCAAGCGCCACTTTTAAGTGGTATGTCTTTTAATTAATTAATAAGGTCATTCATTATTTATTTAATTAAATTTTTTATTAATTGATTAATTATTCAATTAATCAAATTGGCTGCACGGATATTAATTAATCAAATGATTAATTATATTACAGCCACACAATTGAATAATCTTTTCATTAATCAATTAATTAATTTATATATGGCTAAAAAAATTTAGTACATTGCTTTTTTTTTTTTTAAAAAGATTTCAATAATTAGAAGCCTCCTTTCATTTTCTATCCTACAAGAAATGGGCTGATAAAGAAAAAGACATACAAGAGAGACTAAATATAAGTTTTTAGCTAGCTAACTTTCAATCAGGATAATACTCATAAGTTTTCTTTCATTCTATTCATTATCAACTATATATTTTCAATAATTCATATATTTAAAATTTATTATCAGATTAATTATAAAATGATGAAATTTTTTTACTAATAATTAAAATAAATCAAGAAATACAGGTGACAAATAGTCCAATATCATAAATTTTTTAAATTTTGAATATTAATTATAATATACCTAAAGTGATTTAACTTTTTATTATTTAAAGAGTCTGTCTTTTTTTTTATTATTATCATAGCATCATAGCCCTCGGAACCATTATGCAACTATATCGATAATTTGAAATAGCTTACAATTTTTTTTTCTTTTCCACATAATCCGAATCTATTTCTTATGTATCAAGACCCGGACTTTAATTTATTTAGCACTTGGTGTATTTATTATATTTTACTATTATTAGCTATTATAGATCGTGCCGAGGAATTAACGGTCGCCGGGATTCTGTTCCGTGTTCAAACATACGCCGCCGGCGACAAGCGCGGGCGGGCGAAGGCCTTGAGGGGCACGGCCTTGGGGAGCACCAGGCCCGGCTTTGCCTCCATGTCGATCTCCTCCTCCCCCTCAGGCAGCTCCCAGTCGAAGGCGTGGGCCAGCGTGCCGACCAGGTACTGCACGAACAGCATCCCCACCAGCTTGGCCGTGCACGACCGCCGGCCCGCCCCGAAGGGGATGAACCCGAAGTTGCCGTCGCTGCCCAGAGGGTCGTACCGCGCGCCTTTCCCGCCGGGGAGGAATCGGTCGGGGTCGAAGGCCAGCGGGTTCTCCCACACGGCGGGGTCGCGGCCGATGGCCCACACGTTGACCAGCAGCCGCGTGTGCTTGGGGATGAAGAACCCGCCCACCTCGCAGTCCTCGTGGCTGAAGTGGGGCAGCATCAGCGGCGTCGACGGGTGCAGGCGCAGCGCCTCCTTGCACACCGCCTGAAGGTACGGCAGATTGGGGATGTCGGACTCCTCGAGCAGGCGGTCGCGCCCCACCACCGCCTCCGTCTCGGCCTGCAGGCGGTGGAGGATCGCCGGGTTCCTCAGCATCTCCGCGAGGGTCCATTCCACCACGATCGATGACGTGTCAGTGCCAGCAGTGAACAAGTCCTGCAAGAATCAGATTGTTATTCCTTTCCATCCATTTTTTTAGATTCAATCGATTAAGGCGTTTACTTTTGGAGATCCAAATGAGATTCCTATCGGACAACGAAGTCAATAGATGAAAATGGCCGTTGACTGTGGTCTCTTCTGTTCGTATGAAGAAAACTTACAAAAATGAGGGCTCTGACGTTGACGTCGGAGATGGCGGTGCCGTCCTCCGACACCTTGTTGGCCATCACCTTGTCGATGAAGTCCGGGGCTCCACGGCGACTCTCCCTTGTTCTTTGGTGCTCCTCGAACTTCCTCGTCACCAGGGCATCTAATCTCTTGTGCACGTTGAGCATCTTCGCTTGAATACCCTACGGATATATATGGATCGTGGAGTGGATATGATTGGATTTGGGGATACAATTTCAATGCGATTTACTGCGATCCCACGGATTAATTGTTATCGGTACCTGTAGATCCATCCACGCAATCGAGGGGAAAAAGTCGCCGACGTTGAACTGCGCGCCGCCGGTGAGCATGTCGGAGAGCACGTCCTTGAACTTGTTGGACTCGTCGCCGTAGTCATCGAAGACCCTGCCGCTTACGGCGATGGTCCCCATTATGTTGACGAGGGTGCAGATGAGCAGGCCGATGAGGGGGACGGGCTCGCCGGCGTCGTGGAGGCGGCGGAGGGCGTCGACGAGGCGGCGGAACTCAGCGCGGCGTGTGGGGGCCCAGTCGGTGAGGGCCTTGCCGCCGAGCAGGTGGAGGCTGCACAGCTTGCGCATGTGCTTCCACGTCGGGGTGGCGTCGGACATGACCAGGTTATGGCGCTGGTAGCTGACGTCGCGGGCGCTGATGTTGTCGGGGCGGTGGGCGAACTGCGCGTCGGCGGTCTTGAGGAAGGCGCGGGCGGAGGAGGCGTCGGAGACGACGACGCCGAGGTGGGAGCCGAGGCGGAGCGACATGATGGGGCCGTAGCGGGCGGCCAGCCGGGCGAGGTTCGAGTGCGCGCTTGCGCCGATGAGGGGGAGGGCCCCGAGCACGGGCACGCCGCGAGGGCCCGGAGGCAGCGGGAGGTGAGACCGGGGCTTTCGGAGAAGCCACCGGTTGAGTAGGAGGTGGAGGGCGAGCAAGAGGGCGGCGGCGCCGCCCAAAACGTAGGAGTACTCGATGCGAGCTGCAGCCATTTCTCAACCGGTGCCGTTGTGAAGGCATCAGTAAAGCTCCATAAATAGACGCCCAAACAAAATTGAAAAAAAAAATCCATCGATTATCGCAACCGTTGAGTAATTGAATTTTGAGTTGACGTTAATGGAACAGATACTTCAAATATTCCAAATAAAATAAAAATAAAATAAAATATATAAAAAATGGGATTTTTAGTTGGGTTAGTGTAATTTCTAAATCATGATTTCATCGTTGAACTTTTTCTAGAGAAAAAAAAAAGTGGATAAGTGTCCACGTTAGCAAAGTACGTTTGTGCATATATATTCTTTTTCTATTTGATGTAATTAAAGTACGTTTGATTTGAATTATTATATATTTTTGATTATGTAATTATCAAATAATCATATAATCAAGATTAAATATAAAATATAATTTAATATTATTTGTTTTAACTTAATTATTTATAAAAAAATAATATAATCAATTTATTATTTATTATTTTACTCTTGATTCAATTTATTTATAATACTTCATCATTTGCCATCTATTGATTAAGATTAATATAATTATCTAATAATAATACAATATAATTGATAATTTACGATGTGATGAGTGCACTTAATTATTTAAATATGGATGAAATATCAATACTTCTATTCAGAAACTATATGACATGTTAAAAGCTAATAAAAAAGAAATTTGGGAAGATATTTTTTTTATCATTCTCAAAAGTTATTGCAAGGGTATTAAACATCAAGATAGAATATCATTTCTCAGAATAATATTATGTTGATATTTATTAATTGATGTCAGAGTTGTTCCCTATTGATAACATAATAATTGAATAGCAATAAGGAGTTTGATGTACTAATAGAGGCTAACGATGAAGATTTTAAAATTATTAATGTTAATGATTTAAATTGTAATGATGATTAAATCTTGAAAGCGTTGAAAACTCATTGATGGAGTATATATGTGCCCAAAACTATCAACTTGAAAGCGTTAACAACAGTATTCAGAAGGTTTTTGAAATTTTAAATTTTGTGTCAATTGACACTGACTCATAACTTATAATAATTAAGAATCTTAGAACTGGGAATATACATCATAAATACCTTCTATACATTATCCTCTTTTATTACATGCCAAGTTTATAGAAATCTAAATCTCCTAAATCCATCAATGAATTTCAATCAAAATCCATTTATGGATTTAGAATGTTGTGATTAACGTCATTCCAAGTCAGGTAGGTTCATGCAGTGCCCATGAGTCCTCATGTGCCCTGAGTTATCAACTTGAATGCATTAGCAACAATACTCATAAGTCATAAGATTTTTAAAGTTTTATATAATATATCAATTGACAAAGACCCAAGTGGCATAGACCCAAATTGGCACAGTGGTACTGATTTTTAAAATCCAACATCACGATGAAACTTATTTCAAGTAATTTGATTCAATTTTAAAAATTTTAATTTGATTAAACTAAATAAGTCGATATTATTAGCACCATCGTGGTGCTGCATTTCAAGGAAAATTATCATACTATGGTGTTTATTTTTAAAAATCAACACCTCATATCTGTATCAAAATACATCACCATAATAGTGTTACATTCACCACTGTATCATTGGTGAAAAGTTCGGCCGAAGTTTGTTACTTTCCAAAATCTAACTTCAGCACTATAGTGATATGTATCCAAATACATCACCATAGTGGTGCTACATTCACTATTGTATCATTGGTGAAAAGTTCGATTGAAGTTGGGTTACTTTCCAAAATCAGGTATTGCATTCAGACACTATAATGTCCAATGATGCAAAAATTTATGATTAGTTGAGGGTTGAAATCAATCTAGTTGTTTTTTGAATGATAATGTTTAAATATGATTAAATTAGGAGTAGAGTATATATGTTTAGTATATTTTAGTTGAATTATATTTTTTAATATGATATTAGTTTTAATATATATATATATATATATATATATATATATATATATATATATATATATTTGAATGATAGTAATTGAATAGAATTTTTAAAAAAATTATAGAATAACAGTAATTTATTTCAAAATACGGTGCGTAGAATAAATAGTAAGAGAAAAGATGCAAGAAAGTCTTTGTCCTTCTCATGCGGTTTTATATTGTGTCGATCAGCACGATTCATTTTTTTTTATTAATTCGTAATTTTCATTACTCAGTAAACTTAAATTATTTATCAAGATTTTATTTAGCCATCGACGCTTTTTTTTTAAAAAAAATTCATTTAAACCAATCTCGGAATGAACTAGAATTGGCACACACGCTCAAGAACTGGGATTTGGTGAGATCCGATCGACTTGCTTTTCCTTTCAACTCTCTTGGCTACAAGTAATCACACGCGCCATGTCGAGCCAAGGAGATCGAAAGCTACACTTCAACCACCGCCAACAAGCGCTTCTTCTTAAAATAACACTATCGCCTTGTGCGTGCTAGCTAGAATTATCCATAGCTTTTGACAAGCATGAATACTTCCCGATGTGAACAAGAAAAAAAGGATCAAACTCGATCTAGAAGTACCATTTTACTTGATCTAAAACTCAATGACTTTGAATTTTGTTTCGCTTTGACTTAATTACAAAAGAAAAACTATATAATTAAGGAGGTTGCCTATAAAAGCTATATGATCAAGCTACTTGTTCCAAATTTTTTTCTTACATCATTTTTAATTAATTAAGTAAACCTTAAACCCTAAACTACGACGTGGATGATACTTGTTCAATAAATTGCAAACGCTAAGATCTTAGTTGATGCTTATTTAGGTAGTTGAAAAAGAAAGATCGATCTTGACACGCACATAATGTGTATGATGGATCCTATAATGGAGTTTTTGATTGGGTTGAGTGATACATTAAACCCTAAATTCTAAATCCACTCCATTTACGCAACCCATTTGACATACCCGTTCAAGCCAACTAAGACAATTAATCGATTCGACCAATCACATTCACCGGCCCTACCTAACCCCATCAATTTATTATTTGGGATGTTGTTTTCTTAATGAATGAAGGACAAAGGACGTTGTTTTCTTAGGCCGTATAACTTTTATTGACCACAATAAAATTTCTCTATTAGATTTATCATCCCACCAAATGCTAAAAAATAATAATAAAATAAAATAACTTGGGCAAAAGTCAGAAGAGCCCTCCTATTTTTCTAAATCGTCAAAAGGATATTTTATTTTGATTTTTTATTAAAAGGATGTCTCATCCCATATAAAATGACACAACTATCCTCTAGTATTATTTCCATTATTATCCCGCCTAAATCCTAAATTGGTCGAGCACATTATAGCAATTACGAAATCATAACTGATACATATGTTATAGCAGCTATTTTTACTGCTATAAGTATAACAATTGTAAGTTGTAGTTTATACTTATAGCAGTTACGAACTACAATACAACATTTTTAGCTTATAATTGTAGCTGCTACAACTTTATAACTGTTATAATATGAAAAATAATCTTAATAAGAACTAAAATTCTTTGGAGCCTTTGAAAAGATTTTAAATGACTTTTTTGGGCCTAAGACTGGATTGTTATGAGTTACATCCAATAATAAATGTAGATTTCTGAAATGATCTTCAATTTGATATATTGTATGTTTATAGTTTAACTCAAATCAAAAGTTATGACATCTCAAAATTTACTTAACATTTACATTATAGTAGCTATGAAACTGTAACTATTACAATTGTAAGACATAACTCACTTGTAATAGTTACGAAACCGTGGATGTTACAATTGTATAGTAGCTACGGATTTATAGCTACTACAATACGTTCACACCCTAGCCTCCGATTCCAGATATAAGCAAAAAATATAGATAAGAGATATGAATGAAGATAGGACGTCATTTTGATAAAAAAAAAATCAAAGTGGGTGATGAAGCGTCCTTTTAATTTTTGCCCAAATAATTTCACAAAATAAACAAATTTTGAAGTATTATTTCCTTTTATTTGGTATGACCTAAGATAAAATTTAACAAAACCTATCAATTGATAACATCTGTGGTAGGGTTTAGTGCATTCATAATACAAATACAATGTAAATTACATCAAACATCTCACAAAATTGGAAGAAGAGAGACAATTTATGTTACATATAACAAGTGTACAACAAAACAAAAGAAAGATATAAACTTACAGGAAAAAAAAGAGATCTTGTTGGTCATTTTTACCTTTCAGCTTTAGCCACCGAGTTGTTCTCCCATGGTTGCTCCAATGTTTTTAACCTTCATCATTTTCTAGCAACAAAAATGGCGTAGAGAAGCTATTCACAACATATGGCCTCTTGTTCTTTCTGTAGCTTCTCCCAGAGGCACAGTAGCAATCTTGGCATTTGATAGTGAGCAAGAATATAGTCGGGTTCACAACCGTCATTGTGAAATCGATCGTCGTTCACATAGTTTACCTCATGCCCACTCCTGTTGTATTCTTGAATCCAGATCCCCATTGCCACATCTTCCAGCTTGAACATCTGAAAAGCATGTATTCGAGGATGTTAAACAAAAATGTCATGCTTGTGCTAAGAAGGAAACAATATTGGTACAGGTGATGTGATAAAGGATTCTTATTACTCGGAGATATCTCTCTTGGTGACCCTGAACGATGAACTTGGCAATGTCCCTGGATATGATGTATCCAGGACCATGAGCCCATGGTGGGTAAGATTCATCAGGCCATTCCTGCAGAATGTGATTCCAAAATATCAATAATCCACTCGATATCATACTAGTTAATCCTGACCTCAATAAGGTAGGAGTTGTCTTGAGTAGTTCTACCTCAGGACTGATAAACCATTTGCTATCTTCATCTCTGTGAGGTGATGATTCGAAGGATATCTGACCGTACAAGAGTGCCTTGGAAGCATTTCTCTTAAGATTAGAGAGGACTTCATCAATTCTTACAAAGGCATCATCATCTGTTTTCATGATATACTTAGCAGGCAGAATTTTGGTCTGCAAATTAAGAAAGGACGATAAGCTACTATGATGCAGAGAACTGAAATTTATCTTCTAGTATCTACATCTCATTGACATAAAGATCATGAAGGAAGCTGTCAACAGAAGAAATAAGGATCGAAATACTGAAAGGTCCCAATTAGATTATCAACATAACAAATCCATCTACCAAAACCAGTATGTTTGCCGGACGTGGTTAGATACAACAACGTGTATCAGATAAGAATCCAAAAATCAAGAATTATTGTAAATACTTTGACCTTTTGAAGAGGTTGTATGAGTCACAAATTATAGGATGTCCAGTATGAGCAATGCTCATGTTACTTTGTATGACACTTAATCTCATACATTAAGTCGCTAGGCTTCTTATCTATAAGATCTGCTGGATGTTGAGCAAGTAATTCTCCAGCAATCATAAAAAAGGAATAGCAAAAACAACTAGGATATATCGATGGGGATAAATGGAAAGATAACCGATTGACATTGCATTGAGCCAAGGAACTAAACTTTCTAAACTATTGATGAATTAAACAGTTTAGAAAAAGAAATTGCCAACTAAGCAAGTAACTTGTCATGCATAAAGAACCATAACATATGGGGCAAAACATTTAAGACATAATCTTGTGCAGACATAGTCTTCATAATTGGAATGAGGAACTGCATGTCAACATGACTCATCTTTCAATTGATCTTTGTCTTTGGAACACTCACTCAAGAGACAAGATAGATGACATTTTATCTCGTATTCATGTGTCTCGTCTTGTATTGCAAAAGAAACAAAATGCAGCTAAAAAAGGCAAACATTTAAACATGCAAGGGAATTTCTCTACCCCAAGGATACAAGTGGCAACTGTTTTCAATGTGATTAGGCTGTAATAGTCCACGAAAGGCATCATCTGGATGTCATTGTAAGTTTGAGCTTCTCTCCATACTTCCAAGTTGACTTGCTTGTTCTTGTGCTACATCTCATGTTAAAACATAGGTTAATTCACTAGTCCCTAAGCAACAAAATACGATCATATAGAGGTCCAACCCAATTCATTCATACCTACCATCTGCATTCTATTAAGTTCAGTTTAAATGTAGATGACTTACAAAACCAATTAAAAATCTCACAGCAACAGAACCCGATCGAACAACTTCATATTGCATCCAAGACCTTCTCAAAGCCATTCTCCGCTTGAAGTTGTTTGCAGTGGAGAAAACCCCAACCAACATCAAAAGCCTTTTCTTGGGCAGTGGTGGAGCTTTGAGAATTTCCATGTCGCCTAAATCAGGATCCTCAGAGATAGGCAAACCGTTCACCAGCAACGAGAGAAGATTCAAATCACCACCCACCCTGACTTCACTGATCAACCACGGCTCAAGGCTCTGCAAATAAGCCACTCGTTATAATTACAGCCGATAAATAATCTGGACTGGTGGATAAGTAGGTGTGGTTACTACCTCCCTGTAAGCAAATGAAGTTTCATGTCTCCCATTGACGGTCATATGGAGTCCTTCCATCCCAGCCCATAATGTGGCAGTAAATGGAAGTCCCTCGATAAATGGAAAACCAGAACTTAACTGTGACCTCCTTGTTGATGGCTCATGAGAGTTGCTATTGTTTGGCAAACTCCCGTTTGAAGTCTTGGATATCATGCTTTCAGCTAACTGCTCATTGCACCGAACGAGTCCATCAACTGTGCTGAATTCAACAAGTATCAGGTTTCATTGCGATGAATGACACACATGAATCCTCCCCCCAAAAGAAAAATTCACCCTTAAATGTCAATGAGTCACCGTTATTCAAAGAAGCTACCTTTAAGGTTGCTTTCGATGGAGCCGAATCCGTAAGCTGGGCAGAACTCCCACACGCCCCAGCCTTTATCCGGCGTCCTCGAGTTCTGCGCAAGAGCAGGCCCGTCTTCGCCGAAGCTAACATTGTAATGCAACACAAAAGGTAGAGCACCGGGGAGACCAGATCCAGCGAGCTGAATCCAAAATCGGCCACTGCCATTGACACCAACGGGAGATCCAACCAGCGTCACCGCAGAGTCCTCCACAAACCCACACGGGATCGCGACGGAGCTCCCGTTTCCGCCGATGGAGAAAGGACAGCTCCTCTTCTCGAGCCGGGCAGCATCAGGGAGCACGAAAGAGGCCTCTTTGCCTTCGATCCTCTCGCCCAGAGAGGCAACCAGCTCCTTCCACGCAATGGATGCCTCCAACACGCCGTCAGCGGTACCAGCGAGCGCGTCGGATCTGAGGAGGAGCGCACGCATATGAGCCCACACGGCCATACTCGAGTTAAAAGAGCCGAGCTGCGGCGGCAAGGCGGTGAAATTGCGGGCGGGGAAGAGATCGTCGAGTCCAGGGATCCGGCGAGAGGGGAGGAGAGCAGAAAGCACAGGCGGAGGAGCAGCCAGGTGGGAGAGTGACAGATGCTGAGGCGCAGCGGCGGAGGTGGAGGCGAGGAGAAGGGCGTGGCGGGTTATGAGAAGTAGGGCGAGGCCGAGGATGACGACGCCGCCGGTCCATAACCTCATCTTCCCCGCCGGCCGGCCGGCGGCGAGGGCGACGATCAAAAAGGGCAGGTGAGCTGTGAAACAAGCAGCTCTTCCAACAGCGGAACCTCTTCAGAGTTTGACCGTTCCTTCGACAAATTAAGTAATTTATTTTAAATATTTTTTCCTTTTATAAAATATGTGCCAGCTTATATCATAAAAAGTCAATTAAAAATAATGACGAGCAATAAATAAATTCTTAGTATCCGAAATAATTATTAGGCAATAATTAATAATCGCCCGCCATTTTAACAAGGCAGTGTGAACTATGATTAGTTTACATGAAGATAGTGAATTGACACTATAAATACCACTCTACTCCTCTCATAATAACAAATCTAATATTTTGAAATGGAGTCGAAAGGAATCGTGGCTCTATATCTCCTCGTTTTCTTCTGCATCATTAGTGGTATAATCTGAGCAAATTATTTTTATCTTTTTTTTCTCTTTTTATCGATACATGATTGTTTGTTTCGATCTATTCTCAGATAGAGGAATACATGCAGAGATCACAACCAAAGAAATATCCAATGTGCAAGTGAAGAAGGAGATCACTGCTAAGGAATGGAGGCGGATTGCCGCAGGATCATCTCCACCTGACTGCCACGGCCAGTGTAATGGTTGTGAGCCATGCAAAGCGCAGTTGGTCATCGTGCCACCAACCGGTGGCACGAGGAGGCTCTTCCAAGAGTATTATGATGAGGATTGGAAGTGTGTTTGTGGCTAGGACAGTAGTGTTATCTTCTGTGTGTGTTGTCTTGGTTTATAATAAAGATGAGATTTTTAAATGAAATAAATTTTTATTTAAAAAAATACGATTTGGGCGTAATAACTCACCTTTTGTCTTTTGGAGATATGTTTTGAGAAATAATAAGGGGTAGAATGAAAATTTACTAAATCGAATCAAATAATTTTCCAGCCGGGTCGAATCGGCTATTCGGGTAAAATCCGAGGGGTAAAATGAATTTTTTTCTGATTGCCTTCTACCATTATCTGCGATATCTGCGAGACTCTTCTGTTCCCGTCGACGCTCGTCGACGTCCCTCGATCGATGCCTTCTCCGGTAGCCTTCGCCTGCTACTCTTCCGCTTCCTCTTCCCTCGTCCCCTCGCTCGTTCGCTCCGATCTACAGGGGCATCTTAATGACATCAAAGCTCTCGTCCTCTCCACTGTGAAGAGCCCTCCTAACTCGCCTATCCCCTCTCCCATTCAGTCTCTTCGCTCCGGGAATTGGGTTAAACTCATTTGCGGCGCCAGTTTTGAGGTTTGTTCTTTCCGCCTTACCTCGCCGAACGAAAATCTCGCGTTTCTTTCCGATGATTTCCTTCGGGTCTTTCTTTCTTCGACAGGATGCCGCAGATGTCAGGAATTTGTCTCTTGTGTATACACTTGCTGGAGGTATTAAAGAAGTTTCTTTGAGATGCTATTAATAATCTTCAAGAAATTGGTGCCACGCCTTATAACTGGGACATGTGCAGTCGATTGCATTGATTGTGCAGCAGATGCGGCCGTTGTTGGTGCTGTTAATGAGGGTATTGATGCCGCAATGTCGATAGCTATGGTTAAGAGGCCCTGGGTGATGATTAGTGTTAACGATGATAAGGAAGACGTTCATTTCCGCAAAGCTGGTACAGTTGATAAATGGTCGATTACGTTATTCATGCATGTTTAGGAAGATGTTCCGTGTACTGAGATCTCCTTCCCCTATCTTTATGAACTGAGTTCTTGCTCATCTCTAGGGCTTTATTGTAGCTGTTATGTGAACTTTACTTGTTCTCTTCTGATATTTTTATCCTCGTTTATCTCTTTTAATCTCTACATTCCTTCATTTTGTTTCCATATTTGCAAACTTCAGATCTGTATTATCATCAATTTGAGGAAATTTAAGAAAGACATCACATGCTTTTGAAGCACGCATCAAGCCGACATCAATATTGCATTACCAAAGCTCTCAATTGCTGCACCACTCTACATTTTGCCACATAGATCATCAGTCTCTTTTCTATCGACTAATGTTTCATTCATTATTCTCCAGTGTGGTTATGTTTATGTTTAAATTTTCTGTTATTTTTTACTAATTGTTTTGCATTGTCGTGTTCATTAATAACTCTTTAGCTACACATGATGACGTAGCTAACAAAAAATGCAAATTTGTTTTCTGCATCCCTAAGTCATTGAGGATTTTAAATTTATCTTCTGTATTTGTTTATTCCTCTTAAGCCTAGTTTTGGATGTTTGTTGTTCATGGTTTCTTCAGTATGTTCATGGGAAGTATAATGGTTTTATATAATATTGGTTGACAATGTTGTTAAATTCTCCACTTTCATTTCTTCAAAAAAAATAAAATGAGTCAAGATAAGGGAAGGTAAAAAAGCCTAGATTTTATTGTTGCTATTATCATATACAATGTCTACATAGGTGATAGTCACAGGGTGAGTAATGCAGTTACGATTATCATCTTATATTTCTATTTAGCACTCCTCTCTAGATCTAACTATCTATCCTAATATACTGTGTCACTCCATTCTCTATTCCCAGAATTTGATCCTGAGGACTGCCCATCTGATTGTCCTAGACCATGCGAAAAAGTTTGCCCTGCTTCTGCAATAGTGATACAGAGGGTGGTTGAGGGAGGTGGATCAGTAGAGAACAATAGATTGGATAAACTGCAGGTGCTTATTCTTCCACCCTCGCTTAGGTTCATATTTGTATTCTTAGGTTTCAATTTATTAGTTTGCTATCCAGGGTGGAGTCATCACAGAACGATGTTATGGATGTGGACGCTGCTTTTCCAGTTGCCCATATGATAGAATAAGTGAGTATTGCCTCTTTCTCTTTTATTTGCTTCAAATCTCCTTTTTGATATCAACACAGTTTTTTTTCTAATGATTTTTTCTAACTTGTATTTTGGTGCTATTGGTTTTATCATACCTTTATGATTTTTTTCCCTCTAGTGTTGTATGATGTGTTTTCCTCTTCTTCTTATTCTTATTGTACTCAATCAGAGGAATCAAATGTATAATGTGTTTGGTTGATTTTAGGTGCTACTACTTATGTCCGAGATCCTACTACTACTAGTAAGCTTTTGCAAAGGAGTGATGTTGATGCTATAGAGATACATACGAGTGGAAGGTTTTTGTTCTTATTGATTTTTCACTTTAGAGGTCTTTTTGAGCTTCTTGTTCCAATCTAGGCGATTTGGAGTGTTTTGATGTTGCAAAACTTGATAGGCGCACTGATTTGTTCAACCTGCTTTGGGATAGCCTAGTGGATTCGATTGACAATGCAAAGCTAGTAGCAGTAAGTCAAGTTGTTGGATGGTTTATTTTTTGGTGCCATTTCTTTTTATCTTTCTATCAAAGCATTATCCATGGTTTGTCAAAGTATAATCAGTAATCTACTAGGCTGGAAGACCTTCATGCCAAAGAATTTCTTTTAGCAAATGTTGATAGGATTAATCGAGATTAATTATATTAATGAATAAATTCATTACGAGTACAATGTAAGTAGTTCTGACCTAATGATGTTTAAGAGTGACTATAAAGCCCAGGGAAATAATATGTTTGTAGTTGTCGCCATGTTAACTAGTAGAAAATGACTGAATTTGGTCAGGAAAGCAAATTCCACCTTGTATTTGATAAACAGTGGAACTGAAACCCAAAGTTGATAATGTAAATTTTCTAATTATGATGCAAGCCACTAACCTTTTTAATTTGCTAATTTGTTCGATGACAATGTACAAAATGTTTCAGGTTAGCTTGCCCAATGTGGGTGAATCAACTTTACGGGTGATGAATATGATATACGAGACAATGCAGCCTCATCTCAAATGCTACAATTTGTGGCAGGTTAGTCTACAATGGTAAACTAAAACCTCACTTGAATTATTTGGTATCTGGTGTTTTCAGACCCTTTTCTGCAGTAAATACACATTTCATGGACAGCATATCAACAGGTAAGATTGAGCATATTTATAAGTAACTCTGATAATTACCTCCAAGCAAGAAGGCTACATTACTGGATCCTGGGATAACACGGGAGATGACAGTGTTGGATGCGGTGGAAGATATATAGTGAAGAAGATCGACTAAACTTTAATACCATGTTACGATTAAGGGGGAATTATTTCCTCATGGAACCTTAAGTAGGTTCCTCTTCTGATATATCGATATTATTACGAATATACAAATTACATATTACAGATTTACATATGAGCCCAGTTAGCCGATAGTACATTCAAACAGGAATATGCCCATTTTAGATCTTTTAGAGTTGTTATAATAATATTTGTATCGTTTGTTTATGAACTTCTGAGTGTTGTATTGTAGTTTCCTTTGGATGCATCTTATTCTGGTTAATGCATACACATTCCAACCTATCTACTCAACTATAGTTGGATGGGCGTCCTATGAGTGGAGACATTGGCAAGGGTGCAACAAGAGAGGCAATTAGCTTTGCTGTTCAGTTGGCTGCTACATACAACAAGCCTCATGGTAGATATGTAGGATATTTTTTATGAAAAATGTAAGCAGTGACTGAATTAACTTCTTCTAAACAGCATTGATAACTCGACAATTTTTTCACCTTGTAGGATTTTATCAGTTGGCTGGTGGCACTAATGCTTTCACTATCGAGAGCTTAAAGAAATATGGGCTGTTTCAGACAACCCATATTGATGGTAAGGAGGTTTCCTAATTACTCTCGAGCACTTTGTTCAGTGAATGATGTTCTGCTGTGTAATAGTTTCATTTTAGAAGGAACACGGAACTTAAAAGCATCTTATATAATGTCTTTTTTTCGCTCCTGATACTGCTCCTGTAATCTTCTTGAGCATGATATTTTGCTCTGTGACAAAAGGTTTGTAGAAAGTGATTCGAGTTATTGCAATGATAAGTGATACTTTTACATGCATACATCATAGGCAATTCTTCAGAAGCGAGGATTGAAGATGAGCAAATTGGTCCTAGACAAGCCTATATTGGTGGAATAGCTTATGGTGGTTATGCAAGAAAGGTATTATTTTCACCATTTCGAACAATCAAAGCTCCACAACTTCCATTTTCTTTTCCATTTTAAAAAACAGGAAGGTCAACAAGTAAATCTATCTTTGCTTCGATACTGCATATGTTTTATTTTCTGAAGTTGTATCTTTCTTATTCTCAGTCTTTCTTGTGTTAACCAATAGATACTTCTATGTTTAGCATCTTTCTGACAGGATATGCATGTTTATATGCAATTCGCATGTGTATTTGTATTCTAACATCTTTTAGAAACAAAGAGACACATTTTCCTACGGATTTATGTGAAATCTGATTAGCTAGGAGCTTAAACTGTGTAAGCTTTTAACATTTAGGATCATCTACACAAATCTTATTTATCAATATCAATTTTAATTTAAATTTTATGTGCCTATGGTCCTTCAAGTTTCTTCCATTCAACTAGTTTATACCTGTTAGGCTTTTGGCTTATGTACTATGCTCCTGGCTCTATACTAACAATTTGCTGCAGATTGTGGGGAAAATTCTATGCAAATTGCCCAGCCAAGATGGTCACGCATGGATAGAGGATTATCCTGAGTATTTATTGGAGGCACTTAACGAAGCTTTGACTTTAGTAGGCCCTGTCAAGGGGTACACTGACAACAGGGAGAGAGAAACCTCAGAAAATTGATGTGAGATGTTTATCAAATCAGGACAACAGTGTACCAGTGAGTATAGATGTTGATGCTCTTGTCAAAATTTGTGAGACCTAAACAGTGGATGCATACAAACGAGTTCCTCGATATCTGACCGTACAAGAGTGCCTTGGAAGCATTTCTCCTAAGATTAGAGATAGGCAAACCGTTCACCAGCAACGAGAAAAGATTCAAATCACCACCCACCTGATTAAATCGAAAAAGGTGGACAATTTTATTGATTAAGTCAAAGCTAATTAATATCGCAGAGAACCTCCATCCTCATTTGTATTAAATCATGTGATGGAACCGAGGCTCATCTGTATTAAATCATGTGATGGAACTTATGCAACCTTGAATGTAATTTATATTTTCAAGCTATTCAAATTTAAATTTGAATTTTGAAGAGGAATTTGAAAAGTTTAAATCGAAAAAGATGACAATTTTATTGATTAAGTCAAAGCTAATTAAATTGAATTCTAAAAATGACAATTTTATTGATTAAGTTAAAGCTAATTAAATTGAATCTTTTGATTGAACTCACAATTAAATATTAAAATTTGAATAGGAATGCGGTTAACTGTAATGAATGTCAGTGAGGTAAGAGGCTAAATTAGGTATTAATTACATATTTATTAATGTATTATCAACCAATTATAGCTGTGTAAGTTTGTTTCCATATAGATAAGTATGTCTATTTATAGAAATGATATTTAGGTGGGAAATCTCTAATTTATTTAGGCAGACAACTCAGTTTATATATATATATATAGATGCAACGTGAACTATCATTCATTTCCATCAAGACAGTGAATTGACACTATAAATACCACTCTATTTGTTGCTCCTCTCACAATAACAAATCTAGTATTTTGAAATGGAGTTGAAAGGAATCGTGGCTCTATGTCTCCTCATTTCCTTCTGCATCATTAGTGGTATAATCTAAGTAAATTATTTTTAATTAATCTTTTTTTTCTCTTTTTTATCGATACATTTGTTTCGATCTATTCTCAGAAAGAGGAATACATGCGGAGATCACAAGCAAAGGAAGATCCAATGTGCAAGTGAAGGAGGAGGTCACTGCCAAAGAGTGGGGGCGGATTGCTGCAGGGTCATCTCCGCCTGACTGCCACGGTAAGTGTAATGGTTGCGAGCCGTGCAAAGCACAGTTGATCACCACACCACCGGCCGGCGGCACGAGGAGGCTCTTCCAAGAGTATAAAGATGAGTCTTGGAAGTGTGTTTGTGGCTAGGGTAGTAGTGTTCTCTTGTGTTATCTGGTTATATAATAAAGAAGAGATTTTTAAATAAAATAAATTCTTATTAAAAAAAAACATGATTTGGGCCTAATAACTCACCTTTTGTCCTTTGGAGATGTGTTTTGAGAATAAATAAGGGGTAGAATGAAAAATTACTAAATACAAATTAAATATTTTTTCAACCGGGTCGAATCGGCTATTCGGGAGTCCAGAGTCCAGGGATCCAGCGAGAGGGGAGGAGAGCAGAAAGCACAGGCGGAGGAGCAGCCAGGAGGGAGGCTGACAGATGCTGAGGCGCAGCGGCGGATGTGGAGGCGAGGAGAAGGGCGTGGCGGGTTATGAGAAGTAGGGCGAGGGCGAGGATGACGCCGCCGCCGGTCCATAACCGCCTCCATAACCTTCTTCCCGGCTGGGCCGGCGGCGAGGGCGACGATCAAAAAGGGCAGGTGAGCTGTGAAACAAGCAGCTCTTCCAACAGCCGAACCTCTTCAGATTTTGACCGTTCCATCTACAAATTAAGTAATTTGTTTTAAATATTTTTTCCTTTTATAAAATCTGTGCCAGATCATATCATAAAAAATCAATTAAAAATAATGACGAGCAATAAATAAATTCTTCGTATCCGAAATAATTATTAGGCAATAATTAATAATCGCCCGCCATTTTAACAACGCAGTGTGAACTATGATTCATTTACATCAAGGCAGTGAATTGACACTATAAATACCACTTTATTAGTTGCTCCTCTCACAGTAACAAACCTAATATTTTGAAATGGAGTTGAAAGGAATCGTAGCTCTATGTCTCCTCGTTTTCTTTTGCATCATTAGTGGTATAATCTGAGCAAATTATTTTTAGTTAATCTTTTTTTTTTTTTTGTCTTTTTTATCGATACATGATCATTTGTTTCGATCTATTCTTAGATATAGGAATACATGCGGAGATCACAAACAAAGGAAGATCCAATGTGCAAGTGAAGGAGGAGGTCACCGCCAAAGAGTGGGGGTGGATTGCTGCAGGATCATCTCCGCCTGACTGCCACGGCCAGTGTAATGGTTGCGAGCCGTGCAAAGCGCAGTTGATCACCACACCACCGGTCGGCGGCTCGAGGAGGCTCTTCCAAGAGTATAAAGATGAGTCTTGGAAGTGTGTTTGTGGCTAGGGTAGTAGTGTTTTCTTCTGCGTGTGTTATCTTATTATATAATAAAGATGAGATTTTTAAATGAAATAAATTCTTATTTAAAAAAAAACACTTTTTGTTTTTTGGAGATGTGTTTTGAGAATAAATAAGGGGTAGAATGAAAAATTATTAAATCGAATCAAATATTTTCCCATCCGGGTCGAATCGGCTATTCGGGTAAATTCCGAGGGGTAAAATGAATTTTTTTTTCTGGATGCCATCGACCATTATCCGCGAGACAGTTCTGTTCCCGTCGACGCTCCGTCGCCGTCCTTGATCGATGCCTTCTCCGGTAGCCTTCGCCTGCTACTCTTCCGCTTCCTCTTCCCTCGTCCCCTCGCTTGTTCGCTCCGATCTACAGGGGCATCTTAATGACATCAAAGCTCTCGTCCTCTCCACTGTGAAGAGCCCTCCTAACTCGCCTATCCCCTCTCCCATTCAGTCTCTTCGCTGCGGGAATTGGGTTAAACTCATTTGCGGCGCCAGTTTTGAGGTTTGTTCTTTCCGCCTTACCTCGCCGAACGAAAATCTCGCGTTTCTTTCCGATGATTTCCTTCGGGTCTTTCTTTCTTCGACAGGATGCCGCAGATGTCAGGAATTTGTCTCTTGTGTATACACTTGCTGGAGGTATTAAAGAAGTTTCATTGAGATGCTACTAATAACCTTCAAGAAATTGGTGCCTCGCCTTATAACTGGGACATGTGCAGTCGATTGCATTGATTGTGCAGCAGATGCGGCCGTTGCTGAGGCCCTGGGTCACTTACAATTTGTGGCAGATTGTAGGGAAAATTCTATGCAAATTGCCCAGCCAAGATGGTCACGCATGTATAGAGGATTACCCTAAGTATTTATTGGAGGCTCTTAACGAAGCTTTGGCTTTAGTAGGCCCTGTCAAGGGGTACACTGACTACAGGGAGAGAAAAACCTCAGAAAATTGATGTGAGATGTTTATCAAATCAGGACAACAATGTACCAGTGAGTATAGATGTTGATGCTCTTGTCAAAATTTGTGTTAAGACCTAAACAGTGGATGCATACAAACGAGTTCCTCGATGTATTATTAATGTCTATGCAAATTTCTGCTGTCTGCTATCCAGTAATTTTGTATAGGGCACCAATTCATAGGTTTAGCATATGCAACTTCAGTTGCGACATATCAGTGACTTAATTAGTTGAGATACGTTGTACAAGACCAACTAACTTAGAGAATGCTCACCAGAAGTCCAAGAAGAGAATTATCCTGTTGCTGAATGCCATGGGATCTTCAAACCATTTCAATTGACGAAAGATATATATATTCCGTCTTTCAATTCTCTTAGATCGGATCAATTGGCAGGTAGGTTTGTAACTCGAGCAAAACATCTTCTTAAAGTACACTTCGCAGTCAAAGGAGCAGCATTTCCCATTGAATCTAAAGCTTCAGCAGCATCTTTCTATCATCAGCAGCAACTACAACTGCAAGAAATCAGTTTAGCAACATAACATTTTTGTGCTGTAGATAAGAGAATCAGAAGCAGCTTTACTGGTGGTAAGTTACCCAAAGGCTTTAAATTGTGCGAGAAGGCCATGAACTCCCATGCCCTCATCGAGCTTTTGAGACTAAGAACAAGCAGCAACCAACTATCAGCTTCAAGGATGCAAAGATAGTCGAATATAGTTCTTCTGATAAAACTGGGCTCATCATGCATTTCCGATATGATAATCCTGCATCACCAGAAGTCCTTGCAGGAGCAATTGCCATCTTTGAAGTGGTGAAATCGGTTCCTGTCTCTCAGGATGATCTCCCTCTGGAACACCCTTGATATCAACTTGCTTGTATCATGGCAATCCCAGCACACTCTTAAGTTTTTCACGATCCTGATGCAGGTGCCTTCATCCAGCGCAATCAGCCCAAATGCGATGGCCAATTTCTCGCTGTGCAAGCGCAGAGCATCCTCTTTCTCCTCTTCTTCAATATTGAACATCACCTCGTTTGTCTTAGCTGTATACCCAGCCAATCTCAACTTCCTCGATATCTCTTGCAGCATCAACGCAATCTCCTTGTATCTGGGATGCGACTTGCCCCCTACAAAGAACTCATGGACCTCACCACCAACCTCCATCACACTGCAGCCTGGCTCCTTCCTTACCCCTTTGCCTTTCATTGACTCCCTCACATCGTTAACTCCTTCCCAGTTCCTTGACTCAGCATACATGTTCGACATGAGGACATACGCGGCGTCGTTCCTTGATTCCACCTCCACTAGCTTTTTCATAGCATACTCACCCAATTCAATGTTCCTATGTATCCTGCAGGCATTGAGCAGAGCTCCCCAAGCACCAGCATGTGGTTCAATGGGCATCTTCTTGATGAAATTAACAGCATCATCCAACAGGCCAGCTCTCCCATACAAGTCCACCATGCAACCGTAGTGCTCGCGCCATGGATTTATTCCATACTTTTCGCGCATCGAGTCGAAGTGCTGCCGACCCTCTTCAACCAACCCGGCCACACTACATCCTCGAAGGACAGAGATGAAAGTCACACCATTGGGCAGCAAGCCCTGCTCCTTCATCTGGTCGAACAGCTTGATGCATTCTTTGCCGGCGCCATTCATTGCCAGCCCGCTCATTGCACTGCTCCAGGTGTAGACGTTCTTCTCCTGCATCCTCCAGAAGACCTCCATAGCCCACTCCATGTCGCCGCACTTGGAGTACATGTCCACGAGGGCCGTACCCAGCGTCACTGTGATACGGAGCCTGTTTCTTTGTAAATAGGAATGCACCCACTTGCCCTGATCCAGGGCGCCCAGATGGCCGCACGCGGTGAGGACCGACACCAATGTCGCCTCGCTCACTCTCATCCCTTCCAATTGCATAGACGAGAACAGTTGCAGCGCATCTCTCGATCGGCCAACCTGCGAATACCCAGCGATCATGGCGTTCCACGCGATGGGATCTCGGCTTGGCATATCGTCGAACAGTTCTCGGGCACGGTCAATTTCACCGGCGGCAGCGAGGACGCCGAGCATGGCGGTGCGAGCGACGGTGTCAGCGTCGTGGACTTCGGAGTAGACTTTCAGGGCGGCTTCAAGGTCACCGAACTCGGCGTACATTCGGAGGAGGGCGCTGTGTACGTGCGGGTCGGAGGCGAAGCCGTGGCGAATGGCGGCGGCGTGCACGGAAGCCGCGGAGAACGGGGAGGCAGCAGCCTTAATGCAGGCGCCGACGAGGAAGGTGAAGGTGTAGCGGTCCGGGGAGAGGGAGCAGAGGAGGCGGCGGTAGAAGTGGAAGGCGTGGCCGGGGTCGGGGCCACGGGCGTGCGCGCGGATCAGAGAGTTGAGGAGGAAGACGCTGGTGGAGTGCGGGGAGTGATCTAGAAGCCGATGGGAGTACTGAAGGAGGAACGGGGAAGCGGTGCCGGCGGCTAAGGCGACGGCGGCGACGAACTGATCGAAGAGGACGGGATCGTGGAGGCGGCCATTGACGAGAAGCTGGCCATGGATTTGGAGGACCTGGCCGAGGCTGGTGGCGGTGGGATTGCAGGCGGAGGCGGAGGCCGAGGCGGAGGAGGAGTCGAGGAGCGCAATAGGGTTGTGCCTGGCGATGATGTTTCTCAGTGACAATTTCATCGCATCGCAGGAGAACAGCGCGACGAGGAAGGTGCCTTTTGACCCGAAGTAAACCGGTCTGGACCGGACCTTATGGACCGCTTACCACCAAACCCGAACCGGTTTCGACCGAACCAAGCAAAACTAGGTTAATGAAACTAGCTAGGACGCTTTTTCCTTTGGCTGTCCCCCATAGCGTAAGCTCGCACCTTCCGCCAACTCCTTCAGTGTCGACTCCCCCTCGCCACTGCCCGTTTTGCCTCCCCGATCCTCGACTTTAACTCGGAGGAGAGAACTCCATCGCTTCTGAAGCTAAGAGCTCCTTTCGACCTCCAAAGGTCGTCCTTTCCTATCTGCTTTATGGGAAATAAAAGAAAAGTTTGATTTTTAGCACCAATGCCGCAGTTCCCATCGGAGGGGCCAGATTCATGGAGGCCGAGACAGAGATGCTTAAGTTATTGGGGGTCAAAATTGCAACCCAAGTCAGAGAGAGAAAAAGAGTTATATGATAAGATTGCGATGTTGGGGAGAAATTTGAAGGCATGTTGTGTTAGATTTTATTTTTTATTTCTGTAATTTTCATTCTCTATAAAAAAATAATATTTTATTATTTTTTGTTTTTTAAAAAATAATTTTTTATTTTCTAAAAAATGAAATTAGAAAACATAAAATAAACAGTAATTTAAAAAAATAAAAAATATCAAACCAAATGTCCGTTAATTTTTAAGTCATAATTTTATTGAATAATTTTAATAAAATTTAAGAAAAATATTTTATAAAATAATATTTTATGTACAGGTAGTTTAATATTTTAGAAAAATGCGGCGTCCCAATTGCTATAAATCAACCCTTCCCCGGTCGATCCCCATTGCGAGTTCCGTGTTCCCGAAAGGTTTTCGATCGTTAGTTTCTCCTCTCCTCTCCTCTCCTTCTTCTTCTATCCTCTACCGAGCAAACCTCGTAACCCTACCGAGCTGAACTCCAGCAAGAGACTCAAGGCGGCTTTCAGTTCCTTCTCTGCAGCTAATAGCGTAAACGAGCCTGAAGGGAGTCGAGGCCGGCTCCGTCTTTCCGTCTTACAGTGTGCCGCCATGAGCTTCGACTTGGTGCTGAAGCCATGCTGCAGTGGCTGCGGCTCGACGTCCGACCTCTACGGGAGCGGTTGCAAGCACACCACGCTGTGTCTTTCATGCGGCAAGAGCATGGTGGCCAATCGCGGCCGCTGCCATCAGTGCGGCACCTTTATCACCAAATTGATCCGGGTATGGGCTTGATCCGTGTTAGAACCTACGTTTTTGTTCGGATTCTCTCGGGTTTCCCCGAGTACGAAGATTAGGGTTTTTGAATGGATTCCTGTCTAGTTTCCCTCATACTTTATGTTTGATTGGTAAAAAAAAAAAGGAAACTCGAAGCGTGCCTTGGTGTTTAGGTTTAGTACCTTTACAATTAACAACGGCTGAAAATTCATTCGTCCTTTATTTGTTTGGCATTCCTTTCAAAATTTGCCAATATTCTTATTGAGTCTTGTGTATTAGCCATCATGTATCATCTAGGTATCAGCAACTGTAGATTTGCTGGATGAACTCCTTAGGAAATGATTGAGTGTTTTCTGATTATAATTTTACATTGGTTGATTGCTTAGTCCTTTCTTTAATTGTAACTTTTCGTTTCATCTTATGCTTAGGAGTACAATGTACGGGCAAGTGCCAGCACAGATAAGGCTTTCTATATTGGAAGGTATGTCTCCGGATTGCCTCCATTTTCAAAGAATAGTGCAGAAAATAGGTGGTCTCTCCACAAAGAAGGTCTTCAGGGACGTCAACTAACTGACACGTTGCGGGTGTGTCTATTCATCACCATGCTTTTCTAACTACTTGGCCTGTTTTTTTTTTTTATCTTGCTGTGCTTGAAAAATGTTCACATCTGTTGCTTGTTGGAGAACATAGACAGTCATGGTTAAGTAGCCAAAGTGTCAATTCTTATTGTCTTGGATCCTTGGTCCTAGCATGTTTTCTTTGGTTATCATCTCTTAGTCAAAATAATTTTCAAAATTTAAGATTTTGTATGTCAATAGGATTGATTTCAGTGCCTTATATGCATGTGTACCGAGTCTTCATCTAAGTGTATTACAACCTGACAAAATGTGTATATATATATATATATATATACATACATACACACACACAGTCAGCAATATAGTTTTCTTTTAAAAAAATCTAATGCTTTTAATATATTAGAGACAAAGAACTGCTCGCAGCCTTGGATTTTGTAGGTTACATCAATTAAGGTTGAAAAACTGGAAAACCACATATTCTGCTATCCCTATTTGTTGACTATACTACTCAATCAGTTTGGTTAAGCATGAATCTGTATGTATATACTTGATTCCACTAAATAGTCATGAAGGTGCTGCACCAACATTTCCGGAGAGTGCATAAAGGCATGCTACCTGAGTAGTGGAGCACAATTCATGTGAACAAAAATATGTAGTTCTGTGACTTGTTGATCAAAACAAAATTTTCTTTACACAAAGTTCTGTGTCTTTTGTCTTCATTTCTCTACATTTCACCTCCAGCTAACATGAGTCCTCTTACATATAGTAAATCGAAACTCCCATCTCTTCTCCCTTTTCCATTCTAATCCAGAGAAAGTCATTTTTCTATTAGTGATAGACTATTTTTTCCCTTTTTTTGCTTGAGTAGTTGATCTAACCAGATTCAAACCCACATTATCTCTCATGTACGGTCTGCTTAGCTTTGTTCTTTTATCTCCTTTGCTTTTTCTTGTGGGATTTCATGGCTTGAGCAAAGATACTAAAAACAAGTAGCATAGATCTGATGTAGTCAGTACCCACTTTGAGTCAATTATCTATCTCATTCTTTTAGTAGATTGTGTCAATTTTCTTACTTTGTCAAATTATGTGGTTGTCTATCTATCTACCCTCAAATCGTAAATTGATACTACTATGCATCTGTGCTGGTCAACTGCATCCAACAATTGAGATTTCTCCCTTTAAATAACTTTCTGGTTTGGAGCAATATGGATAATACAGTGAAAAAACTATATGACTTGCATAAACATTAGTGATAGTGTGATTATTTGATGACATCTATTGTAAGATAATGTCATATGAGTAGTTGAGATATTATCATATGTCTGTCTTGGATCGCTTATGCTATGTTTACCCTGAAGAGTGGATGGAGGGAAAAAAAAATCAATAGTGGAGAAAAATCCTCAAAGCTATGGATCAATCGTATTGGGAAGGAAAGCAGAAGAAAAGAAAGGGAAAGGGAAAGGAAATGATGGGGGGAAAATTCACTTGGAAAGAGAAGGGAAAGGATCCACAGCCAACTCAGGCTACCGCAGCCTCCTGCTGTGAGGGTGTGGCCAAGCTTGATAGTTGTGAGCTCGTGGAGGCCTCGCATCCACACGGCCAAGCTTGGTATCCCTGGCTCTCCACAAGGCGGTGGCGGCCTTGCGGAGGCTAGGCCTAGCCAATGAGAACCAACAGTCTTGCTTGGCATCGTGGATGGATGGAGAATAGTTGGAATTGCTAGAGTTGTGAGAGCAAGGAAGGAAAATTGGTTCTGGGTTGATGAAAAATAAGAGAAAAATTGATTCACTATGGACTTGGAATCCATCCTTTCTTTGATTTTACATCAAGTAAAAGGGGGAAAGTGTCTCAATTCTTGTATAATTTAACCTTTCCTTTGTTCATCCTTAGGAGTAAACAAGGCATTAGTTCTTCCGTGTGTTGTGAAAGAAGTCTCTGAATTAGATTCTAGTGTGCACACTACATCTTTAAGTTTTTCTAAATTTGGATAGTTGTAATATCTATGGTAACTTTTTGCCTTATTCCTACGGTGTGTCTATTCCTATCTTGATGTATGGGACTTCACTATAATGGTGCAGGAGAAGTACAAGAACAAACCATGGATATTGGAAGATGAAACTGGCCAGCATCAGTTTCAGGGTCAATTGGAGGGTTCACAATCCTCAACTGCTACTTATTATCTGTTAATGATGCATGGAAAGGAGTTTCTTGCTTTTCCAGCTGGTTCCTGGTATGAATTGGTCTCTAGGACGAAAATATATTTTTATTCCCTTTGATTCTCGATTGTTGTTTCTCTGTTGCTATTTCTCTTTTTTTTACTTGTTTTGGAAGTTAATTAACATCACATTGCTGGTCTGCCCTTGTCTCTTAAAATTGCATTCATTCCATATCAAGTATGCATTCAAGATGAATTCCTAGAACATGCTTGGTGATTTCTACTCAGAGCTTACGGGGACTCTATGTGTATCTATAGGTACAATTTTACCAAGATTGCACAATACAAACAATTGACTTTGGAAGAGGCTGAAGAGAAAATGAACAAAAGGAGGCATAATGCAACTGGATATGAGAGGTGGATGATGAAGGCAGCAACTAATGGTGCTGCTGCTTTTGGTGAATTGAAGAAGAATGAAGGTGTCACCAAAGCTGAGGCTGATGGAAGCAATAAAGCAAAGAAAGGGAAGAGCAATGATGAAGGAGATCACTCTGACAAGGGTGAAGAAGATGAGGAAGAAGAGGAGGCAAGAAAGAATAGGCTCGGACTTAGCAAAAAGGGTGTTGATGATGATGAAGAAGGTGGTCAAGGAGGTGATTTTGATCTAGATGATGATGACATCGAAAAAGGTGGGTCATAGTACTGTGATGTCTGATTAGTTTTGTTGCTTCTGATTTTAGTACATGCTGTTTTGTGCTTGCAGATTTATTAAGTTGAGAAGATATCATAGTTGGTTGTTTGGGTTAAATGATTTTAAATTGTTTTATACCCTCTCTTGGCATTTTCTTTCTTGTGGTTGCACTATATATGCATCACATCATGATAAAGAATATAATTCTATGCTAGATCTAACAAAACAAAACAAGGTGAGGGCACTTATATTTTTATTTGTGATAAAGAAATTCTTGGACTAAGTTTGTCCAGGCAAGACTCTTATTGTTTCATTCCACATACTTTCTTTGTCATTTAATAATTGTATAGGTTATATTGAGTTCTCATTTCTTTGTCTTAAATCCAACATGAATCAGTATGGCTTCTTTGCATTTTCTTTAATGCTTTTGAAACTTCATCAAGTGGCAAGTCTTTCATAGCTGGTAATCCTTTCATTACCTGGAAATGATTGGTTTCCAGTGACACTTTTAACTCACGTTGAGGATCAATGTTTTTGCTATTTCTCGGTTTAGTTTCTTTCATTGATGATTTCTCATTTCCATTGTTTCAGTATATGCTGATTGTCACACATTTAAATTTGCTTGAGTTTATTAAAATAGATGTCTATTGATGCCTGTTAGTTTCACTCAATAATTTTGGATTTTCTATAAACAGTCCTTCCTAAAGTTAGTGATGATGATCTTGGTACATGTGTCGGTGCATTTATTCATGGATCATATTAATTTTGTATCTTTAGGTGATGACTGGGAACATGAAGAGACCTTCACAGATGATGATGAAGCTGTCGGTAATGATCCAGAGGAAAGAGAAGATTTAGCTCCTGAGATTCCTGCTCCACCTGAAATTAAGCAGGTATATATTATATAAAATGTTTGAAAATGAGAATTTGTGGGCTTTTGGTTAGCATATGCAGGTTGGTTGCATTAGATTTTATGGTCTTTGATCTAGTATGCATTGTTTGCATAGACTATTGGATTCTTTTTTATGTATCTTTGAATGTCTTAAAATTGCTAGCTAAGAATATTTGATAGACTACATTTCACTTTGTAAACTTATTTCCTTGTGATTCTGTAGCTAATAACTGCCTCTCATAATGAGAGTCCATATATGTTGTCTGTGTTTTTTATTGATGAGATATTTTGCTGCTTTTGTGCATGAATTACCATTCTACGTGAAGTCTTGCTGCCTTAATGATTTGGATTTGTTAATTTATTTTAATCCTTGTTGTATGTATTCTTTGTTTGCTTGACACTATCATAAATCACCATTCAACAGGACATCATGTTGTACTCATGATGTTGGCCGAATTTTCATTTCAGTTAAATTAGGTCAAATAATCTTCAGCAATAATCAAAAGGACGCCCTTTATTTTCATTATCGTCAAAAGGGTGTTCCATTTTATATATATCAAAAGGGCGCCTCATCATATTTTTCATCTTGAAAATGTCATTGTTTCAACATTGTTGCAATAGTTTTGCCGAAACTTCTATAACATAGAGAAAAATTACTTCAACTTGGTCAAAATAATTACTACACATGGAGAACTGTTATATCAAATTATTTTTTTTCAACTTGGTCAAAATTACTCAAGTTTAATTAAAATCGCTTCATTGTTGTAGCAGGATCATAGTTGTTATAACAACCTTGAAATAACGATATTTTTATATGAAAAATAGGATGGGGTGTCCTTTTGATATATATGTATGTATGTGTGTGTATAATGGGACACCCTTTTGATTTTTAGCCAATAATCTTTATTGTATTTCCTTGGTGCTCACACATATGTACATAAAATAGTGGGTAGTTGGTAATTTTTGCTTGTTTCGTATAGTTAAGAAGCTCTAACTCCTTTCTCATAAAGCTCCTATTTTACGAAATTCTCAGGAAAATTACACTGGTTTATTGTTTGGAATGTTCTTAGGATGAGGAGGATGAAGATGAAGAAGATGGTGGACTGAGTAAATCAGGGAAGGAATTAAAGAAACTGCTTGGAAAAGCTGCTGGATTAAATGAATCTGAGGGTGAGGAGGAGGAAGAAGAAGATGATGTAAGCACAGATTTCTTTATCCACTTGCATTTTTGTATACAAGCACATGTATATTGCCTACACTTTTCATGCCCATACTACAATTGTTTTTACATGTCTTGCTAACTGATTTGCATGATATATTATTTTAAGCACATTTATGCACCTACTTGTGTGTCATTTATATAACTTAACAGCCACGTAGATGAGATAATTGATTCAAAAACTTGATAGGTTGAACTATTGAACTTCTCGCTAATATTAAGTTTATAGTAGTTCACTCGTTTGTAATCTCCTTTATTATCTCATAACTATGAACTTCATTGAGCGTGAAAATCTCCCCCAGTTAATGGTTTACATCATGCTTAAGATCTAAAGGGCAACACAACTCGAAATGCTTAATTAGCAATATATGAGGTTCATTAACGCGTTCGCCATCAGACAAGAAACCTTTCCACACTCTTTGTCATGGTTAAGCTTGATTTAACACCATTTGTAACAAACCATCCAGATGAGAGAAATTAATTTATTAACTTTATGAGGCCCAACCATTGATCCAAAATGTTGAAGTCCCAGTTAGTAGTACTTTTACTCATTTAAGCTTATAAGCACTCTTTGCAAGTGTAGATAGGTCCTCATAATCTTTCACTTGAGACTCAATTGTCATCACTACCTAAATCCAATTATAACTCAGAACTATCTATAATTGGCATCATGTGAGCTTTAAAGTGGTGCCTTCATAAAAATAGCCAATTCCAACTCTTCGCCATTTCTCTAATACTTATGCACCATTATCACGATCAAAATTAATAGGAGGAATGGACCAAATAACTTTGTTGGGGCCAGCTGCACGCAAAATGAATTCATCTTTGTAAAGCCTTGGTCCAGCACACAACTCCATGTGGGAGTAAATATGGTGTCAAATTCATATTAACTGTTTTGCATCCAAAAGATATATTCCACCAAACTACCTTAGTTTTCTTGAAAATATTGAAATATTGAATAAACTTGAGAAAGGCTTAAAACTAAATAAACTCTTGCCATTCGTGAGTCGTTACTGGAATACATATATCGATTTCCTATACCATCCAGCTGATTGTTTATTTCCAGATTAAGCTCTTCCAGGACTTCATAAGTTCTCACACACTTCACCTTTTCTCATTTTTGAAAGAAATGCTGTCTTTTTATGGTGATCGTCCTCTATTGGGTACATACTTGGCTCCTTGAATCAGGCTGTTATTAACCAACATTTTTGTTGATTCAAATATGAGAATCTACTTATCTAGTTATTCTTTCAAATACTAGAAGGAAATGCAAGATATTTGTCAACTTTGATTTACTATTAATGTAGTAGATTATTGTCATTGAACTGGGACTATCCTATTGTTCAGGACTCTTAACTCTTGAGATCATCTTTCATTTCTAGGATGATGAAATTGGCATGTCCCCTGTGTTAGCACCAAAACATAAAGATACTCCTAAGGATGAACCAGCAGTAAGTACTCCCTCCAGGGCAACACCTCCCCCAGTATCTGGGCGGCCCACTCCATCTGCATCAAAATCATCAAAAGCAAAGAGGAAACCTGGTAGTGACGAGAAGAGTAGTAGTAGTAGTAATCCTGTGCCTGCAAAGAAGGTGAAGACGGAAAATGTATGTATCTCCTTGCATTCTTGTTAGTTTTCTTGTGCATTTGTCGTTACCAATTATACGATTCCTCTTTTTCAGTCAATTGTTAAAGATGAGCCTGTCAATTCATCTAAACCTAGTGTGTCCACAAAACCACCATCTACAACTGCTAGGCCTGGTTCAACGACACCTTCTACAGCAGCAGTTACTGAGGAGGAAATTAGAGCTGTTGTTGCTGCTGGTGCTCCTGTGACGACACAGGATTTAGTTGCAAAATTCAAATCCAGACTGAAAGCTCCAGAGGTACATTGCATTATCTGATTCTCTTACTGAAAAATAGCCACTTGCTGTAAATACTTCAAAAACAAATACAAAACTCAAGCTTGCAATTCCAAATCTTGGATCACTATAATCCTTTAATCTGACTGTCTATTTTTCAAGAGTCCTACACTTTTAAGCATTGAAATTAATGCTTATTGCAACTTCATCATCAACCAAATTCTTGAAATTTGTAACAAGAACCCTACCTCTACTAAACTAATCCAAATGGTGTTCTCATTCTTGTTTATGTTTACAGGACAAGAGAGCCTTTGCTGACATTCTCCGGAGAATATCCAAGATACAAAAGGTCAATGGTCATAACTACATTGTGATCAGAGACAAATAGTCTTTAAATATCGCACTGAGCGATCGGATTAGCACACTGATGCGTTGAAAAATCTTTGGCTGATGCTGTATTTTCTAAATTATCTCTTCGGTTTTGTTGCTCTATGGATTGGTATTTAAGGGTTAAACAAAAGGTTTCAATTTTATGACTAAATGCACTTTTGTATCACAGCTTTTCTCTACTTTGATCCATAAAATATGTTTATCATCAGGGCCTATACTTCAGGATTTACTAAAGATTATTTATTTCTCAAAATACTCCTTCGGCCAATCATTTCAACAAATTCAGTCTTCAATTGATTCTAATCAGTCGGTTGATAAGTGATAATAAAGTTAACCTTCTGATCAGTTGATTTAAAATGACTTTAAATAATTAATTGCAGTTAACATGCGTTTGACGGTTATATGGTGGAATTCTGGGATTTATTTGGTTGGTGTTAAAGATTATTTTTATTTTTTAATTAATATTATTCTCTTATGTTGGATGATTTTTTATATCTTTCTTATAAAATTTTCTATTAGAATCCAACGTCACTATATAAGATTCAAAAATGAACATAAATAGACTTGGAAGAATTTTAAGAGTGCAGCAGTGCTAGTGCCTATACTTTTTTTGTCAAAAGCATGAACAGCGATAGGGGAACATTAAAAGACTCATTAAAAGACTTTTTTTTTTTGGTTAAAAGTACTTTAAAAAAAAATGAATGTGGAGAGAGTTAGGAGAACATTAAAAGTGAGTTGGTTGCATTTGGGTTGCTTTTAAAGCTTCACCACAAGTTAATTAATTGGAATTAGCACTATTTCAAATTGATTTTTGCAAAAGTGAAATCCATCGTCCCAACGGTCTCACGATCGATTTCACAACTATGTAAATTGAAAAACTTCAATTGACCACCACGAAAAATAATATTATTTCAGTTTCGTCGAAATTCAAATCCTTATCCATTTTTATAACTCTATTCCATCGTAACCAACTCAATTGATAATTTGGTAAAGCATGTTTAATGATCATAAGTGCTCGGAATCAAAAGAAAAATGACCACAAAGTGTGATAATTCATAACATACATTTTTTGAATATTTCAAAGACATAAATGCAAGGCCTTTAATGAGATATTATAGTTCATTGCAATGTTAGCAAACACAAAGGCATCCATCAGCCACTGTTAAAAAGTGTGTTCGAAGAATCAAAATGGAAAATTATTCGATCAAAAAAATAAGAAAGCAGCACAGCTTGCAGACCAGCTGAGCAAGCAGGGGGGGTTTGTTTTGCCTATTCATTCAGCAAGCGGCTGGAGGTTTATCGACCCATCGAATTCGGCACCCTCTTAATTGCAACTTCTCGATCAGCAGTGGTGAAAGGAGCTTCCTCATTCCGGTGAGGAGCTTCAACTTCTTCAACTTTTCATAGGAAGCTCTCAGGGCAATCTCAAACCACTCAACTGGCACAAGACTGAGATGCACCAACTTCACATCTTGCAGACATTTCAGAGTTCCAAGTAGCATGCACAAACCCATGCCTGAAACTGGACAGTATGATATGTTTATCTGCAAAAAAAAATGTTGAATCAGAACGAACAGTCTTTGACATACAATAAGATTTCTTTTATTACTAACCTGTCTGAGGTTTTCAGTATACTGGGCAAGAGCAAATAGACCTTCATCATCTACCAAATTGCAGCGTTTCAAATCCAGCTCAGAAAGGCGTCGACAACCGATCGCGATTTTTGCAATGCCTGAACTTGTAACGTGACACAAACCTCTCAGTTCCAGATCATGAAGGTCTTCCAAATGACCAATGTGCTTCAGACCTCGGTCGGTGATCTTCGTGCAGTAGCAGAGGTTTAACTTTCGTATCAACTTGCAGCCAGTTGCTATGGCAGCTAAACCATCATCAGTGACCTCAACACACCTGTGCAGTCAGAGTTTGTTTGAAATTTCCTTCAGATTTGAAGAACATGCAGAAATTGAATGTATTACGTATGAAAACAGACATACCGGTAAAGATCGAGTTCGTGAAGCTTTCTGCAGTTGGATGCAATATGAACAAGGCCTTCATCGGAAATCATATAACAAAGACCTAGTTTCAGGACTAGCAGCTTTGAACACCTAGACAAATTCTGCATCGCTGGAATAGAGATGGAAATTAATACAATGCAACTAGAAAGATAGAAACACAAGCTATTCATGATTCAACGATGATCATTTTCTAGTGAGAACAATAACTTACCAGTATCGGTTATACTACAGTCTGTGAGATCTATCTCCTCAAGATTGGAGCAACAAGTTCCAATATATTCCAGACCCTTATCGGTTATTAAACTGCAGGACTCTAATCGGAGGCATCGAAGCTGTTTACATTGATCTCCTATAGCCATAAGGGCTTTGTCTGTAAGCAGATGACAGCATGTCAGATCAATAGTTGTTAAGTGAACGCAGCTAGCTACAAGCTCAGAGATCCCCTCATCGGTCACCGATTGGCATTTACTAAGCCCTATCTTAGCCAAATTCTTGCAGTTCAGGCCAATTATCTTAAGACTTGATGCAGAAACTTGAAAACCATCAAGTTTCAATACTGTCAAGCTATCCTTCAAACAATTCAACTTCAAAAGGAAGTGCGGTGCCAGCTCCTGCAATGTACAACTTCCACATGAACAGTAGCATAGAAGAAAAACAATATTGTGCCTTTTCTTCAAGTAAATTGTACTTTATTTCTAAATGTCTAAACCTTACAGGAAAACAATCTCCAACATTGAGTTTCTGAAGACAATTGCTTCCTTCAATCACTGAGGTTAAGCCACTAGAAGTCACATTTTCACAACGAGAGACGTCAATGCTCTGCAATAAAGCATAAACAAAAATCAGCAAGTGTCTGTTATATCCCAAGTGCTTTGTTGAACTATCAACATCTGCATTAGTATTATTGACTAAACGTATCAGGAACAATCAACTGCTATGCTTCTCTTCAAATACATTGGCTTGGTGATTCCCACGGAGCTACGACTGTCGCTTGAAAGAGTAAAAAAATGGAACAAGATTCAACAACACTTACCCGTAACGAGTTGTTTCGGTGCTTTAGAGATTGTAATCCCTCATCATCTATATCGGAGCACCCTACCATATTCAGAACTTCCAGCTTGCCAAGAGAGGAAATGGAGTTGATCGATCTATTCGTAATCTGAAAAGAGAAAAGAACACCTTTTAGATAAGCAACTAATACTAGCTAACAAACAGTATTGCATGGACAGATCTTACTACGCGAAGTTGAAAACTTGAGATAAAAAGCCCAAAAGAAAATTGCAATAAGCAACATAAAGGAGATTAACTAGCATACTTTCAAATGATATCCATGGTGAAAGAAAATTGTACAAGAAAAATTCTTTTGGGGGTCAAAAAAAATATCTTTTTGATTCGACAATTAGTGGAAATTCGATGTGGAAACTGGAAAGTTACCTTGAGATATGAGATGTCCAACTCCTTCAGATCCTGGCACTTCTTAGCGAGCAGATCGATCCCAATATCGGAAATCTCCAGACACCATTTGATTCCGAGCATCTCCAGTCCGGCGCACCCCACCGCCACCTTGGCGAGACCGACATCTGTCAGCCCGAGGCACTTATTCAACCGCAACTCCTTCAACCCGGCGGCCGCCGCAAGCGCGGCGGCCTCCCGATCCCCCACCCCGACGCAGTGTGACAGGTCCACCGCCTCCAGGCGCGGACACGCATCCACGAGAGCCATCAGGCCTCGCCACCCAACCCCACTGGCGCGGCTAAGGCTGACGGATCTGAGTCGCAGCCGGTCCACACCGGCAGCGAGGGCAGCAGAGAGGGAGCGGTCGTCGAGGGCGGGGCAGACAGAGAGATCGAGGCACTCGAGTCCGGAAGCGTACCGGCGGAGAAGGCCAGGCAGGACCTCAAGGCGGAGGACGCGGAGCGAGCGGCGGTGCAGCTCCTCGGCGCGGAGGAACCCGCGGCAGACGAGGCGGCAGGACTTGCGGTCGCGGGGGTCGGGTACGCGGTCGAGTATGTTGGCGAGCAAGTCGAGGGAGAACACGGTTGCCATGTCGCAATCCCAGGGTCGCTGTCTATTCATCGCTGCTTCAGCAGGGCGTCGAGAGCTTCAGGTGGGGATGAACAGGAAGGAGGGGAGAGGGACAAAGGGCTGCAGAATGGGGAAGATAGGAGCGTCAGAGAAGCTGGTCGGCCGGCGGAGCAGCGAGCCTCTTCCTCGTCGGGATCGCATGACTCAAACAAGAAGAAGAAGAAAGAGAAGAAGAAGCAGCAGCTCCGTTTCCCTTCAATTCCTTCCTTCCTCTCTAGGAAACGAGAAACGCAAAGAGAGCGAGGAGGAGAGGAAGACGAAGAGCCCAAGAAGCGAGGCCTGATCTGGTCACCGCCTCCACCGGGTGCTCTTATCCCATCATAAACAAACCAAATGACCAAAATGCCCTCTTAGATCTAAACGTACCTATTCAAACCGAAGGGCCATATGGGAAAGATAAAAGAGTAGGACCAGATGGCGGTTGGTGATTGGTGAAGGCGTTACCTGGTGGTGGCAGCGGAGTGGTGGGGGCGCGGTGGGACCATACCGAACGCCCAAGTACAGGAGCCGTTCCGGTTCGTGCAAGCTGTCCCGCCGCTCTCTTTCTCTTTATTTTTTAATTATTATTATTATTATTTATCAGAAATTTCGATAGAAATTTATCAGTAAAACAAATTCTATTATTTATCTGTATAATAATTGCATGAAAAATTGCTCTTAAAAATAAAAACGTGAGTGGACCGTCTTCTTCTTTTTTCCTTTCTTTCTTTCTTAAATAATTCGATTACATTTCATTGAATCCACGAACGGAATCGAGTTGGACGGCGTTTCCGTGGTTACTATATCTTATTGATGCTAATTCGAGCGTAATGGATGCCGATTCGGGTAACGACGACATCAAGAGGCGGAAAATTCCGTACGGCGAGAGCAGCGACGCGGAGAGAGAAAGAGGCTGGGGCCCGCCCGCGCGGCGTGGCGAGTAATCCCGTACGCACCTAAGGACGGTTGTACCCGCCGGTCGCGGTATTTGATGGGGGAAGGTGGGGCCCAGTGGACAGTAATATCTTTTCGAAAAATCTTCCATTTTAATTTTTCCCTTCATTATTCATCCTTTTGCTGATTTTAAACCTAACAAAGAAAATGAAATGGAATGAAATGAAATGAAATGGTGACTTCTCATGCCTTTCGTGTTTGATGTGTATTAATTAATTACGTATTAATTAAGGATTCGTTTGATGGTTACTTAGGGAGATAAATTTATGCATAATTTTAAATAATATATTTGTATGGCATGAGATGCGCCACCCGATAGTATCAATAAGTTAGAGATTAGTTTCTTGAAAAATAATTAAGATATTGATGTGATGACTCGATGGACTTTAAATGCTTTTGTTAGTGATGATCATGGTCAAAAGCATGATTCGGTCAAAAATGTCCTAATTCTCTAGATATTATATTTATATATATATATAGTTTCCTAGTTGGAGCGTCAGGGAGTTATTTTCCATTTGCCTAATCTTCAGAGGTAAACTGTAAAAGTTTTGTCTCAAATTATGTAAATTATTACAAAGATGCCCTTCTTTTTAAAAAATAATAATAATAAAAAAGCACCCCACTAAATATTTTATTCCAAAAATACTACTTAAATAATAACAATTTGATTGGGCCTTTTTATAAACAAACTAAAGGAAAGGTAAGATAAGATGCTCAGCCTCAACCGTCTAATGTGGCAAAGGTCATAGGTTAATCTCAAACATTTCATATGATTGGTCTCATAATCATCTGTAAAAAAGTAAGTCAAACAATTGAAGTTGATCTCCATATGGAAAGGTAATTTTTTGACTTCGTCGAGAATCGATCCTTACTTATTGTGAAATTAAATCTACCATACATGCACGTTACCATGTATATAGCATCCATGCTCGTACATGAAATTAATATGTTGTGTATACATGGTTCTCATGCTCGTACATGTAGCATCCACGATTGATATGTTGTGCGTATTCTCATGCATGTAGTGTCTGTGATTGAATGCGTGTCAGGATGAATTGAAGTATCCAAAAATGATCCGAGTGCCTCATCCATTCAATTGCGAACTAATATCGCACATGAGAAGACATGCAACATAAGAGTTTATAAAATATTCATAAATATCTAAATACATATACTTTTAATTTATTATTTAATATTTTTATTTTTTATCTTAATTTACTCATTTTAACATTTTCTTTTCTATAACTCTTACTATTTATAAGATTATAGGACATAATTTAAAGCATTAATAGACCTAATTATTCAAGGGAGTTGCGGGTTCGGATTCGGATTTGGATCCGGTAACCGATACCGAACCTTCCGTGGCCTGCGGTTTGCGTTCGAGTTCGATGAAGCCGATGTTGCGGCAGGCGCCTCACCGGCGCATCGCGTTCCACGACAACCGTTGATTCAAAAGAAAGAGGACGATTGGACCGTCAAGATCTAGTTCCCATACACTGCAGCGTGCGGTGGGCGAGGCGAGGCGACATAGACCTACCCGCATACCCCGCCTCGTGAAATGACTATAATACCACGCCGTTTCCTGATTTGATAAGAACAGTAGTGATGGTACTTTTGTCATTTCATGTCGATAATACCAAAGCTGTCCCGCCCTCTCTTATATATATGGAATTCTGCCACAGTCTCTCTCGCACTTTGTGATCAACGCAGCGTCTCTTCCTTTCGTGTTCTTCCGTTCCGCTCGCTGATCGATGGCTTCAGTCGCTGGAACTGCGCTCGCGGTCTCGGTTCGTCCGCCGCGGCGATTGCTGCAGGTAGGATTCGCTATGCATCTCGTCCTTTGCTTGATCTGAATTTGTTTCTGCATTCGCTGCCTTCTTCGAGGTTTTTTGGTTGGATCTGGGTTCTATTGTTATTCGCCTTATGATTTCTTGGCATGCAGGAGAATGACTGTCTTTTTTTTCATTTGTAATCTTTTCATGCTTTGTTTCTTATTGCAAACAGAGGGTTGATTTATTTTGAGAATTGAGCTATTAGATGGAGTAGAATGCCTTGATTTTGGATCTGTATGCTATTTGATTGTGACTTTTAAGGTAATTAAACAACTATATCAACAATGTGCTGGAGCCTGTTCTCCATGTACATTGCTTGGTAATGCGGGTTTATGTCTGGGTTGAATAATTTCTTGTAGCTGTTCATTTGTTTTCTTAGATTTCTGGTTTCGGTTGAACTTTATTGTGAGAAGACGTTGCCCCTTTTCATTCTTCCCATAAAAATCTCTTAATTTAGGGAGGATAAGGAATCACACCCTCAACATATCTTCACTGTTTACTTGCTCCGCCATGCTAACCTCATCTGGCTTTATATTTATGCACTCACAATTTACTATTGGTCCTCCCTTCCCTGCTTGCTCCAATTGTCACTAGCTGATTACATTTGTAACATCCTGTTGTAATGTAGTTGCAAGGCCATGTTTCCGGCATAATTATTTTCAGTACAAATGTTTTTTACTCGCATTTAATGTGGTGATCGTGTATTAGCAGAGGTCGTTTGAATTTATTTAGTCTAGTTTCAAAATTCATGATGCGCCACTCTTCTAATGATATTTATGCTTCTCTAATTTGAGCTGAAACTGTGATCATTGTAGAATGTCATATGTATATTTTCCCTGTTTTGCAGGTATCTAATGGGCTCTCTGGTCTCAAATCAGTTTCCTTCACAAACCAAAGAAAGAGCTTTGTCTCAATCCGCTCAGTACCTCGCCTCCGAGTTTCTTGCGCTGTATGTTCTTTTTTGTTGTTTGTGTGCACACTTTCTACATGCAGTATTCTCTCATGCCTTATGCCATTTTGCTTATTTATTGAGATTCTTCTTTAGGATTTTTTTAGATTTTTCTGAAAGTAATATAGCTTGAGATAAAAATAAATGCTAGTTTGTAAAGATGCTAGAGAATACAGCAACTAATGTTGAATGATGTGCTGATGACAACAAGCATTTAATGCTTCAATGAACTTTTGCTTTATTGTCGAACTATGTTAGTTACTGTCTTCACTAATATAATAATTAGTTGTAAAATGTTGGAGCTAGTAAATTTGATTGATCATCTTAAATCATTTCATATTTAGTTGCCTCGAACACCAAGGAGTGAAATGCCACAATAATACTCTATTCTTTCAATGTTTATGTCATGCATTCACATGGAACTCCTTGCTATCATTACAAAGTCGACCTTTAATTACTCTTATCCGTAGAGTAAATGGTTAAACATGCTTTAAAAGAAGAATAAATTTGAGTCTGAGAAATTCTATGAGATTATGATATGGTTAATCATACTTTATGTCAGACTATTGGATTGCTTGTGGCTGATGAATTAGTTCTTATGATGGATCCATGGAGTTCTAGAAAAGCTATTAGATATATTGTGGATGAGAGAAAATAGATTAAAAAGATAAGTATGTTCAATCATGAACATGGATTTATAACTAGACAAGTTGAATGTAGAGTTACTGACATAGTTGTTGGTAATATATGATCTCATAATTTGTATTGTATGTTATGAGGATTGAATCAATCTCATTGTAGTTTTGTTGGAATCATGTATAATGCACAAATCACATTACATCACTGTAACCAATGTGAAATTGTATTAAATACCATCTGATTCTTTGAACAGGCCAAGCCAGAGACTCTGGAGAAGGTGTGCTTCATAGTGAGGAAGCAGTTGGCGATCGCAGATGACACTACGGTTACTGGAGCATCCAAATTCTCTCAACTTGGGGCTGATTCTCTCGACACCGTAACTCTCATAGAATTGAAAATTCCCTCTATCTTTCAGCTGTACTACTCCACCTTTCTACAACACATTGTTGACGAACATTAATTTCAAACGCAGGTTGAGATTCTGATGGGCCTGGAGGAGGAATTTGGTATCAGCGTGGACGAAGAAATCGCCCAGAGCATCTCGACGGTGCAACACGCTGCAGATATGATCGAGCTACTCTTGGAGGAGAAAGAAGCCGCCTAATAAAACGTAAGTAGCTAGTGCTCGATATCGCAAACTATTTGAGTTGTTGCCATTTCTCCAGTGTCATACATAGTAGTAGTTCTTCTTGCAAGAGCGAAATGCCATAAAGATTCTGTTTCCTTTCTTCCCTTCATGGGTTTGGTGTCATGTAGTGAGATGGACTTCCTCCACATTAGTTTTGGTCATGGTTCAGTATTTGGATATTGATGGACCGAAATAATACTTGAATTTGTGGTATTTTAGAACAACTTATTTTCATTAAAATTATACAAAAGTCGATCTCATTAAATTCAATACAAATGGATAAAATTTCATATGTTAATGAAAATCATTTGGTGGCTTTCACTTAATATCTTGGATTTCATTAGAAACGTTATTATTTTTATTTCTAAATGTTAACAAATGAATGATAATGTACGAGATCTCGAAGACTTGAAAAAGCTACACTTTGCATACGACAAATTAATTAGAAAGCTCAGAGATTAATTCGCACTTAGTTGTTAATAAGTTTGTCTTGTTGGTTGTCATTCAGCAGCTTATTTTAAATAAAGAATAAGCTCAGAGATTTAATAATGTAAGGGGAAATTTATGGCGTACAAGAAATATATTTGGAATTATCAATTGATATAAATTTTCTAATATTGATATTTTTTTAAAAAATCTATTTTTAGTTTATTTTATTAAAGAGAATATTTATATTTATATATATATATATATATATATATATATATATATATATATATATATATAAATAAATCAGATGAGCCAAATAATTTAAATAAGATAATCAAATGGGAATAAATGATCATGACAAGCTATACTATTCTAGCAAACTCGCAAATCAAGCATAGAAAAGGAGCTATTGTTTATTATTTAGAAGGGGAAAAACCTTACTGTAGAAATTTATTTATAGATTACTTATAAAATTCTTAAAAATCATATATATATATAAAATTTATTTCTTCAATTCATATGTCAAAATGCAAAAAATAACAAATTTGTAAGGTTTCATGTTTCTTTTCCAATTTCAAAATACTATAACTCAGTCCCTCTATTAGTACCAATATGCAACAAATTTAAATATGAAAAACAAAAAGTCCAAAAAAAAACCATGTTTGGTATCAAGCTGTCTGATAAAAACAAAATGACCGATTAAAACCTATCTGATGAGCTATCAAATAGATTGATCCACGACGAAAATCATGCGATGGAATAGAAAAAACCAACCCATTATCTTGGTGAATTCAAAAATCCATAGCTCAATCCAATCCAAAATAGATTATAGATAAAAAAATATATATATTTTAAATTTGATTATTTCATAAATAATTATTTCTAGAAAAATTTTTAATTTTTGATTTCACTTATGCATGTTAATCAAAACAATTGCCGCAAATAATTCATAACTTTCATAAAAAATACATATTACCATAAATCTATAATCCAATTTTAAAATTTTTTTTCCCTTCTCAATCCCCAAGCCAGACCATAATGAGCCAGCTAGCCTACCTAGATCCGTAATCCGTATGGATTGATCCATTTAGATCGACTTTTAAATGAGTTGACTCAATCTATTTAAATTATTTGGTAAGATGAATCAACCTGATAGATCCAATCTAAATTGACGACTCTATTCATGATAAACTTGACACATGAATGGATCGAATACAATAGACACCATTTGACAAATGAAGATCGCATGAATCTTTCATAGTTCCATGCTGAACCCGGCTGAAAAAAAAAACCAATGAGGGCAAGAAAACACAACTGTGTTCTTGCACCATGAATTTAGGCAGGATTTGCTCATGGCTGCTTATTCAGCAACTGCAAGCAACAAGTTTGACAGACTGAAAAAAATACCATGCATGTGTGCATCCTTAGCTACATCGATATAAGTGTCATCACTGATGCGACAAACTAGAAGATTTAACCATGAAATCAACAAGAGAAAGAACAGATACAGAAGTATCAATGATAACAGCGCACAAGTTTATAGCTCACCCTAGCTTTTAGTTGTTTCTGACTAAGAACAAGAACATTCACTTAGCTTACAGATCATAAGGAAGACATGCCAATCATGGCCAACCTTTTTCCATACTTGGTTTTAGATATCTCTCCCTTTAAAAAAAGGAAAAACTTACTTTCTGTTTCTGTGCTAGATAACTATCAAAACAATCTACATAAACAGATGCAGGTAAATGAACAAATGTTGGGGCAGAGATGAATCATTATAGAAACAAGGCAAAAAAGCAGAAGAAAAAAAAGTCCTTTCGCCATCATCAATATTTAATAAATTGCAATGAGTAAGTTAGCACCCACCTTCGGTTAATATATTCTTTTGACTGCTGCCAAACAATTGAAACCAAATTAAGGTTCATGTTTGACGCTTTCATATCTTATGCCCACTGCATGTGCCATGGCTTGACCGTTTTCTCTTGTGGGTTCTCCAAGTAAAATTGTCAGGGAAACTGCTGGCATCACTTTCACCTTCATCTTTGTTATGAAATAAACCAGACTTGCACACGATCGGTGAATCATTACTGTCATCATCATCCAATATAGATCTGCCAATATTCTTTTGCTCAGACAAACTTTCTTGGTCCACATTATTAGATTCAGACTCACATGCATCATAAGGGTGCTCTTTCCTCTTCCTTCTAGAAGATATTTTTGATGTATCTTCTCCAGCTTCTACAGCCTTCATCCATTGAACATCACTCAGTAGATCAACATATACCACTTCCTTGCGAGATCGCTTTCCAATGACCTCACTGCTGCCTTGTGTACCCTGACCTAGTTGCAATTTGGCTTTGTCATTGTTAGTATTGTGAAATACCCAATCAGGCACCTCATTTTCCTCCATCAGCCTTGACCTGTATCTTTCCTTCCGCCTTCTCTCTTCATCCATCTTCTCAAACAACCAAAACTCATCCTCAGTTCGAGCCGCAAGACGGTTTATTTCTCGCTCACTAGGCACATCTGTTCCAAGTGAACTTGTACCTCTCCGCATTATCTCCTGCAGCATCTGTCGCCTGTCTTGTGCTGCACAATACAAACATAATAATGTTAAAATTCAATTGAGAGAGACGACCATTAAGATTGATTGATATATAAGTTCCTAACACAGTACAAGGAGAACAGACCAGTGGAGGTTGTATTGAATAACCCTGCCTGGATAACCTTAGCATCAATGCCCATCTTCTGCTTTGCACGTTCCAATATTTCCTCTTCGATTGATCCAACACTAATCAAGACAAAGACTCGTACCTCCTTCTTTTGTCCAATACGGTGGGCTCGATCTTCTGCTTGTTGGTCCATCTGAGGGTTCCAATCACTGTCAAAAAGTATGACAGTATCTGCAGTTTGCAAATTCAACCCAAGACCACCAGCTCTAGTGCTCAACAGGAACATGAAATATGGAGAATCTGGAGCATTGAATTGTTTGAGTAATTTCCCTCGTTCTTCAGTTTTTGTAGAGCCATCAAGCCTGACATACTTGAAGTCGTATAACTGCAAGTAGATCTCTAGAATATCAATAAGCCTTGTCATCTGGGAAAACAACAACACTCGGTGGCCAGCTCTCTGCAATTTCGGAAGTAATCGATCAAGCAACTCGAATTTTCCTGATGCTCTAACAATTTGTTCTTTTTGCCACATATTATAGTCCCCCACAAAGAGGTATGGATGATTGCAGCACTTCCTCAGTTGCATTGATAAGTTCTGAAGAGATTTTGACTTGATTCCTGCAAATAGTGGATGAAAAATGTAGCAAAGGACAATTACTGCATAGCAAATGGAGGTCAAATACACAACATATCAGAGAAGACCAAACCTAAACGATTAAGGCAGTATTTTATATCATAAAATATTTTAGATTCAGTAATACCTTATTTAATAGCATAATATGATAAAAGGAACAGTTATTCATGATCTATGAAAAAACGTCTAGTTATGTATTTCATCTTTATTAGAAAAAATAACAATCTAATTCCATTTAAAACTGAATGAAACAGATAATAAGTTAATTAACCTTTTACTATTTTCGTCTATGGGGAAATCACTGTCAACACCCCCTCATTGTTGATGATGGCATCGATTGGATTGGAGGAAGAGGAAGATAATACACCATAACATCAAGAGATGAAAATGGCTTCAACTTGCAAGTCTTCTTCTCAGTCCCTGTCAATTCTACTCTCAATATTGACCCGAATCTGGATCATGTGACAAATTTTTTCCTTACTGTCAGACGTTAACTCCACTCTTGTTAGTGACTCTAAAACTCCAAATAAAAAATTTTCCTTAACATTTTTTCCCTACCTCGTTTGTCCCTTGCAATTTTCCCTATCCTCAAGTAAGGGTCACAATTCATGTCGTGTTGTGATAATCATGTCATAAACAAGTTGTGTCATTCGAGTAACTAAAAAACTATATAAAATAATTATATATTTATTAAAACAGAGTTTTATAGTGTAAAATTATCTAATCCCTCTAAAGGATTAAATATAAATCACATAAAAAAATTATTTAAAAAAACAAATTTTCTTTATAAATAGATTTATTTGGGTCATCTCATGTTACTTTCAGATTTTGTCTCTGTTACATGTTTCGGGTTAGGTATGTTATCAGACCATGTGTAATATTTTGCTAGCTCTACCCATAAGCATGAAACACACTTTTCTAAAGTCTCAAAAATTCAAGCTCGAAGTTTGTTCCATCTAGACTCATCAATAAACAAAATACTGGAACATATCCAAATATGATTTATCTTGAACATTATTAATAAGTCCATCTAGTACTAATGTAAAAGAAAAAGGCTTAAAACTGATACATATATAAACCTACAACAACAGAAAAATAATTTATTGCGTTATCAATAGCTCTAATGATAATAACTATACTTCCTTCCTCTCTCTCTTTTTTAAGTTGATAAAATTTATGAGCAAATCATTCATATATTATCAATATTTTTCTATTTACTTGTCTTATTTATAATTGATCTGAAGGACATAAAACTACATCAATTTTCAGATCCCCCCCCCCCCCCCCCCCCCCCCCCCCCCCCCCCATTGTACCTCTTATTCTTGTAACAACAATACTTTCCTAAAATTCCAAGGTGTGATTCTTCCACTTAATCCTCAATAATTTATTCAATGAATTAAATCTTACTATCATTCTAATCATCTGAAACTTTCTTAAAATTTTATCGAATAACTTAGTTAACCAAACTAAATACTGATCTTATGACGTTGAACTTTTTTCAAGATTCAATTAGATATTACCAAGTCCAACATTCTTATCTCCCTTTTGTTTTTCTTTAATCTCATTTGATCTTGCATTACAAAAAATCTAAGATTTTTCAGCTTACCATAAGTTTTAATCACCAAAGCTAAAAAAATCAGTAACGTCCTTGTTAAATTATATAAATAAATTGTTTATCTGTACTAAATGAATGGCCCATTGTCCTAAATAGAGTTCATATGAAAAAAAAGGTTCCAGATTGTTGCAAGAGGTAGTTGGGAAAACAAAATCTTGAGACACTGCAAACATATCCTTGCAAAGTTCAAAAACTTCATTTTATGGTTTTAATATCAATAATTCAAGTTTTTTATTTATTATTTGCATTCCCACAAATTCCAATATGGGTACCGTATGGAATTTACAAAGACAGAAGCCAGAAATTATCGAAATTATATTACAAGTACATGTACATTAGAATGTAGAGAATTATTAGAAAATGCCATCAGAAGAATGTAAGTATCATGCATGACTCACCAGATTCAAGTCCAACCCTTCCAAGATCAGTGACTTGCTGATAATATGCTTTCTGCCATGCAGACAAATCACATTTTAGAATGACTTGTGTTTTCCCTGGGAGATACTTTTCCACCTCATCTTTCTTCCTTCTTAGTAAAAATGGCCTTATAACCTGAGATTTCAAAATTGTGTTATAGTTAATAGTATGAAGAAGATACCAAATAGAAATAATATGCAAGTGGTTACTCACCTGATGCAAACGGCGAATGATCAGCAATTCTTCCTCATCTGTAAGGGAAACTTCACATTTATCCATAAATGGCGCATTAAACCATTCCTCAAAATTTTGTACCGAATTGAAAATACTCGGTAGAAGAAAGTTAAGCAATGCCCACAGCTCCTGTAAACTATTCTGTATTGGAGTGCCAGTCAAAAGGAGTCTGCGGCGGATACGATATCTGGAATAAAAGAACCCTCCATCAAATAGGACATTATAGAGAGATGCTTAGCTGATAAGAAATGAAACATAAAATTTCAATTACACTGGAAATAATCTGGAGTTTCATCAGGAATGTATTTCAATCACTCCAAAGATAAATTTATACATAAGAAAAATTATCTACAAGCAAACCAAACTCAGAAAATAAAATATTTTGAAGAGATTAAATTTCTATTATTTAAAAAAAAACATTCAAAATGGTACCAAACAATGTTAAATGGTACTTCATGATTGTCTAATTTAAAAATAATTTTCTTCCAAAGCCTAAAATTCGGTTCGATGTTAGAGTTTCGATCTCCAACTGGAATGAGACTGTATAGTTGTTGTGTTGACACATTGAGACATGGTGTTGGTGGCACCGATGAGGAGAGTGGAATCGATGAGAAGGAGAAGCAGGAGAAAAATATATATATAAGGGGAGAAGAGAAGGCTAACAGCTGACGTCATGAAACAGCATGTCCTCGCTTGCCTGAGGAAAGATCTCATTTTGAGTGATAGGGCTAAGAATAAGTTTAATTGAGTAATGGGTTTTGTGTTTACAAGTTAATATATAATGGGCTGTGGGTTAATTATTCTATATTTTAAAAAGGAGCAGAGAAACAGTGGCAATCCCTCACACTCATTAGATGCAGCCTGTGGCAGAGAAGTGAAGCAACAACAGCAGGTAGCGAATCGACAGTGAGCAGCTGTGAGCTATAGAGTTCATGAGGTATCTATCAGTAGTCCTAGTCTCATTTTGGTTTTGATCCATGGGCACAACGAGATGTTACATTCATGCTGAATGAAGCAGAAAACATTTCAAACCATGAGATAAACTACCCACAGAAAACCCCTTCTGTATGTGTGCTTAGCAGGTTTACAGAACTAACAAGTAACCATCAGATGTTTCATTCCACATCTACCAATGTTTTATGCATACAATTATATTAACTCAAGATCTATTAACCATGAAATGTAGGGAACTAGTGAAAAGACTTCCAAATTTCGGCATAATTATATTGACCACTGAATCACAACTCATCCACTGTAGGACTGTGTAGCAGCAAACAGTACATGGACTAGCCATCACAGATACCCAGATTTTTTATGTCAGATCTTTCTCTCATCTGCTCAACTACTTAATCCTCACTCCTCGTTGGTCATAAAAGCTCCACTGTGAATTGAAGATGCATTTTGCCTTTATCAGGCAACAAGAAAAATGGGGCTAAAGAAGCAGAAAAGAAGAGAAAGGACATCTTCCAGCTCTCACTAATAATTTATTAGTCACTTTTCTCACCTAGTTTTCCTAAGAAAAACAACAATGAAAAAAATGGATATTTTCCAACCTAATACTGTTACTTCTTCCCATCTGTATGCCAGATAAAATACCATCTTGGATAGATGCTTACAGTTTCTTCAGTGAGTTATTAATAATAAAAAACCTACTTTTGCCATATACCTATGTTGAGCAAATTCAGTGTATGTTAGAACATTTAGATCTGAGTCGAAGCATTTTATTTCCATATACCTGTGAATCTTCAGTGATTTATTAGTAATAAAAAACCAATTTTGCCATAAACCTTTATTAGAACCTAGGCCATATAATGAAATTACAACTGGAGAGCATACCCAGACACAAGTGTCCTGGCAAGAGCACACTCATGGTTTTTCAAGCGGTGTCCTTCATCAACTATCATGTAGTGCCAGTGAATTTTCTTTAGAAAAGCTTTGTCTCTCATTATCAGATCATAGTGTGTGATCATCACGTTAAATTTTCCTTCTCCAGAATATTCTTCCCTCATTGCTTTCCTTTCATCTAACCGCCCATCATACAGTACTGCTGTGACACTGGAGACAAAGAAAAAGTTAACCATGTTGTCAGTAAATAAACAGATATTCATGTCAGAACAATTTATTGCTACACTATCCACCTGGGTACCCATGTTGAAAATTCATTAATCCAATTAGGTAATACTGCCTTTGGAGCTATAATCAAATGTGGGCCTGTGACACCCTTGTTTTCCATCAAATATGCAATTAGTGCAATGGTCTGGATTGTCTTTCCAAGACCCATTTCATCAGCCAAAATACCATTCAAATTATTGTTAAACAGCGAAAGCATCCATTGAAGTCCTTCAATCTGATAAGGTCTCAGCTCCCCTCCTTGAAGTAGTGTTGGCTGTTCTGTTACCTGCAGAATCCAAACATGATTTCTAACATTCTCATGGTAATGCCACAAAATAATGGGTTCAGAAATGCACAATTAGAGAAGGTGGATTGTTCATAAAATTAAAAGTAGTACAATGGTAAACTACTAATTTGAGTATCAGGAAGTAATAAGAAACCATTAGTAAAGGTTATCTAGATATAATTCCCTGGTCAATGAACTCCATTGAGGGCATCATCATTAGTCAACCAGGAGCCATCAAATACCTTTCATTGGTTAGTAATTTTTCTCCATTTTTCCTTTAAATTGTATCACCTTGTTTAACTGTTGTATCTCTAGCTCCAGTCATGGATATATCCAGGAATGACAACAATCTATACCTCTTACTATTGACCTAACCTACCCATTGATCATCCATCCCTCTTGTTCTTCCAATTCGTTTATATTGGAATCACTAAGTTATGTTCCTTTTTTTTACACCTAATAAAAAGTGACTATAAATATTTGTGTTAGAGTTATTGGGTGATTTGAGTTGTTAATTACGTATCTTGTGGGTTCAATCTGAAACTAGGTGTCTTGGTTATAGAATGTTATAGCAAGTCCTATGTATATCATGTCATGATTGTCTCTAAATAATAACAATAGAAAATTTCTCAACTTTTATCAAAGTATCTCTAAAGATTAAGATTTCTTTTCTTCAATCCCCTTGGAGGAGGCCACTTGTTTAATATAATGGCACATTCTCCCCTTTGTCTACCACCATAAACCCCAATTTTATTTCGCTCCTCAAATCTCTATATTAATTAGGAATATTGATATTACTAATATTTTGATTAATATTGTAAATAGTTGTATCATCGTTAGTGTTGCAATAATTAAAAATTAGAAGATTAATTAAGTTATCTAATTGATTGATATTGAAAATAATAACACCATCAATTAAATTAATAATTTGTAAATTAACGTATAGTAATACATATTGATATTTTTAGTATTATTAATTTATTATTTCATTAATACTAAATAAATACTAATTTTAATACCATATCATTTCTATTTATAATATTAGTAATTTATATGCATTATTTAACTAACTATGTTATTCTTTCACTAGCAATAATAATAGACATATCAATTCTGATAATATATCAAGTTAAATTCAGCCTGTTAATCACAATAATAATTATTTACTAGCATAACACAGGAATATATGTATAGTTTATTTTTTTATCAATTTAATCCAAGCAAATCTACCCATCCAATATGACCAACACCTACTTTTTGGAAGGACCATGCCTAATTTTTGGAAGATACCGATATTAATTTCAACGACCATGTTCCATCAAATATCAGGGAATTACAACAACCAGAAGATCTTTCAACTCTATACCACAACCATGCTTTGCTAATAACACAATTCTATATATTGTATGAAACCCACATGAAGCATCCTCTGTTTAGTTCCACGCTTCAAGAAATTATAAACATGCTAAATTCAGAATTCAACATCATAACAAAGTAAACAACTGAAGCAACAAAGCAAACTTCTTACTATCATATGAAAGTTTTATTACATTAAGCAGAAGTGCTATCATGTAAGCAGCAACACAAGAGGAGATGACATGTTTCATAATACACTTGATTATGTTACAGGGATCCAGAGGAGTTTTTGGTTTATAACTAGCATATGCAGAACAAAAAGTATAGTTAAATGTAAAGCATTAGCCATTGAGATGTACTAACAAAGAAAATTGGTATTGTTAGATGGTTTCCAGTGAAAAATAGTTCTAGTATCAGAAGATGTCATGCCAGATGCTCAGAAGTATCTTTTAAAGCTGTGACACTTTCTGTTGTACTTACAAACTTAAGCTTAAGGAACTCTCTTAACTGTTTTTAACTGACAAGGCCAGTACTGTAGTTCTATATATGTAAGCAGAATGATCAGTGATAATGAGCTGATACTAGAAGCCATCTGATCACATATCAACTTGTATCTTTTGATAAACAAAAACAAAGAAAGTTGGATATGGCATATGACTTATAATAATATACCTTTTCCTGTATTGAATGAACAGCAGAATTATATTGGCGCTGTCCTTCAAGCAAATCATTTGCTTTTTCAAATTGACTGGAATCAGCATCAATAAAATCGTTGTCATCATCTAAAGACAACTCCCCTGGAGTTTCACAATTAGAGATAGAATTCTTTTCAGATTCTGAGTCTTTCACTGCTTCATTGCCTTCTGCATCCTTCTGCCTCTGTACTGCAGCTCCAAGACAGACAAGAAGATCATTGGTCTTCGACAGAAGCATTGTCAAGCGTTCATTTTTGCTTTCTTCCACCATCTTCATGTATGCTTCTTGATCATCAGCTTTCAGTGCTTGGAACCTCAATTTCTCTGCACGTGTGGCACGTTGCCTTTGCCTAGCATGCCATGCCTGAATATGCTCATAATGCAATTTAAAAAAATAAGTAGAAATACAAAAAGAAGAAAAATGAATATAGAAATATTTTTGTAGAAGTTGCTAGAATCTCTCAAGGAATAGAAGAAGGATCTTTAATCATAAGTTCATTGCATGAATTGTACTTAAGTAATAGATTCTTAGAGAAACCAGCTTAGAACTGGAACAACAGGTTTCATCCACTGAGAAGTTCAAAAACAGAGAAATAGTTATTCGGACCTGAATTCCATCATTTCGTTGCTTTCTTCTTTTGAGAACAGCTTGTGCTAGTAACTGAAATTCACGAGCAGCATTAAGAATTTCAGCAAAAAATTTCCTCTTCCTAATATCTGCCTGGTTTTTTTCATCCTCTTCCAACCTCGACATCCTCTGGAGTGGAAAATTTTAATAGGAGAAAATTTAGTCACACTCGTGTGTCTAACAACAGGCAATCTCCAACTAATTGCATTTGTCCATTAAAACTGAAAAAAAAAATCTAAAATTTACTAATTGTGAATGTAACCTCTGTGTATCTTTTCTTCCTGTGACGATCATCAGCTTCAATTCGAAAACTGTCGCCAATACCATACATGCTAAAAGGATATCTTAATCTCATCATTCCCCAATCAAACAATTGTTTGTCAGGGTGTGCACATTTCTCATTCAACCAGTATTCTGCAGAGACATCAGAACGCACTTTCCTCTGCAATTCTACTAACTGCAGAAGAGACGAAAGAAATATTGACCATGAGGATGTTTAGTTATAACAGTTAATATCAAATCACTACTGTAGATTCTAGTAACAGTGACTGCTAACAACAATGAATAATTCATATCTGTAAGTCCCCTATAGAAGTCATCAAGACACGAAAAAATACAAGAAGGCGCTTGACACAAGCAACTCAAACTTCATAATTAATGTATTAACTTTAAGAAGTTCAAATGGGTAGATTCATATCAGCTATTACATATTTAAAGTTTTAAACCTTTACGTTCACTAGCAATAAAGTAACATGACTTTTGAGAATGCAAATTCCCCAGCTGACAGACCAGGAAAAAAAAGATAATTATATGTCAGATTGAACAAGTTCTAGTTAAATTGTCCAAGAGAGATCTACCATACTTGTTTAAAATAAATATTAGATCAATTATTTGGTACAAACAACAAGACAATTGGCATGGGTAACCAAATGCTGCAATAACCTAAGTACCAGCCATACCAACTCATGCAATTGGCACAATCATCACTAGAAAGCAATGAAATATGTGCTTACAATTTCCAAATACCACACCATCATCATCATCGCTATGATTAAGCCCGTCTTACAACTATTTGGGATTAACCACATGGATCTTCTACTGCCATTGAACTCTATGCAACATTATATCATTAGTAATATTCAAATCTCTTAAACCGTTTTAGTTACATTAGTTACATTTTTCTTTAGCCGCTCCCCTGTAGTTAGATTTTGCTACAGCCGCTCCCTGTATCCCTCATGCCTTCAACTTTTAATTGATTTAGCTTGTCTAACTATGCAATGATAAAATCTACTAGTTGTCATTAAAGATGCCTATACCATCTTAATCTGTTTTCACTAATATCATCCTCTATTAGAGCTATGCCTAATTGGTCCTTGATAAAAGTTATCAAGATTTTTTATTACATCTTTTCTAATAACCTCTCACATCCATCATAGCAGTTTAATCAAATTTACAAATACAACAAACTAAAAAAGAAAGAAAAAAGACTCACTGATAAATTTTTCCAATGATCTAAAAAGCCAATGTATAAGTTCATGGTTTATTAAAACTCTAGGATCTTTTGTATACTCTCAAGAACTAAACCTGATCATGACCATAAACAATAAGATGGAATAAATGTTCCTATAACATGAAGATGGTTGACTTTCTTATAACAAGCCTATAATTTCTTATTTATTCATTCATTGAGAAATAATGATTAATTGGTTCTTTTATTGTAAGTGCACATGCAAACTCGAGTAAATATGAAAAAAAGCCCCCATCATAGAGTATCAAAGTTAAAATTAAATTCCTAAACTTATTCATCAACAGTGCAGAAAATGGAGTAAAAATGTAAAATAATAAAAATAATAAAATAACATAATAAGTTGAATATACAAGTTTTTTGCCATGGAAAGTCACAGAAGAGAAACACAATATGCACATCAAACAACAATTAGGAGACAATCTAGGACATGAGTGCATAATAGAATGAATAAAAATTAAAGACATAACTTTCTTTTTGAAAGAGAAACAATTTATCACACTCAGAATTACTGATAAGTGATAAGGTTTTGCTGTCACCTTTAAGCCATAAAGCTCAAGCAAACACTTCATTTGTAGGTCTTCCCCCATGGTCGCTGGTAACTCTGAAAAACCAGAGAAAAAATATATTTGTTGATAAAAGAGAATGCATTTTAGTTTTAGGCAACTAAAATGCCATATTGAGAATATAGAACCAAATTACTAAAAGATTAAAATAAACAGAAATTTCAATATTTCTTAAGCCAAAGAAACATAAATAACAAAGTAATAGGTTTCACTACCAGGTCTATCATACAATCATGCTGGTTAAGATTAATAGATATGAGTATATTTTTCTTTAAGTTAAAAGTTTGCAGTAGTGTCTATCCCACAAAGATCAAAACCTTTTGGTATGAGCGTGTCCTTTTCCTCTACAAAATTCTCATTCCAACACCAACAAGAAATAAAATGTATTTGTTTGCAACCAAAATTTTTATCAGCCTTTCCTACAGACAAAAGTCATCTTTGTTACTGTCATCAAACTGTGTTCTCCATCGAGAAAATTAAACATCTGAAATAGATAGTAAAGAGTGTGACTTGGTGGTTTCTCTTTCCAAGTATTTGAAGATTAAAATATTTCCTTGTTATTAGATAAGAGAGATGACAAAACCTTTGATCCTTGATGTAGAGTCATAATTTTCTGCATAGACCTCTGGTGATAAAAGCATAGCAATATTTTTTTCAAAGGAAAAAAAAAGAAGAGATAATCTAAGATTGTTGAATGTAGCATAATATCAACATTTAAGAAAGTATCTTACCTACCAAAAACATATTTTTTATACAAAATTCTCAAGAAAAGACAATGAACTTGAATTAGTTGCTTCTCAAAAGTAAACATGGTAGGAAAATCAAATTAACCTTCAAGTTCTGTAAGGCGATGTTGAATTAAGCTATTAAAGCGACTTTCTTGTGTTTCTCTCAATGCTGAAGAAGACATGCGACTTAGCTGCTGCTTCAACAATGCATCTTCTAGATCTGAAATCAATGTTCCACTAGTTGAATCTGCAGGAATCTGTAAAGAAACGTATAAAGTGTGCATTACTTTTAATCAAAGGAATTCAATATAGCATTTATGGAAAATAGAAAATGGCAAATTATATCCTATCGTAGCCACCATATATTATGTCAATAGAATTTATTAGTCATTTAACAGATATGTCGTGCACATTTTTGCACGAAAGAATTAGTATAAAAATTTCCCTCAAAAACATCATTAAGACTCAAGACAATCAAAAACTAAAATCTAGTTAATGCAATCCGAGACAAAGTTTGAACCGAATGCTATATTTTCACATGTTAATCTTTTATGTCTACATACTCGCACATCTCACTTTCTAACAATTATAAACGTTGATGCACGTGCATCAGAACATCAGTTGTTCAACCAAGAAAAATCACACATGCACCCTAAATACATGGTCCGTCTGTTCTCATATTTTCGCGAGCATTCCTCTCTAAGGATGATGATCTAAGTTTCGACCTCAGGATAATGTGACTTCATGTACCCAAGATCTAAGAAACGCATGCTCAAAAACGTAGTAACTCTGTAAAAGATAATGATTTTGCCAAAATAAGTTCTTGCCGAACAGCAAACAACAACGAAATAAAAATAAAATCAATGCTATCAAAACCATAATTTTCTATAAGAATCAAGCGATATAACGGGGGCTTCCAAACCACCTCTTCACCAGATGAAGGAGCGCCACCATCCACGCAGTCCACCTCGTCTTCCGGAGCCGGAGCACTCTCCATTTCCAACTGGGCCTCCCTGGACGGAGGTACAGAAGAATCCGCATGGTAGATTGAGGATACGGCTCGGAGCACATCGGGCGGCAGGGGGAGGTTGCGGGATAGGAGATTGAGGGACGCGATGAGGGTCTTGGTCTCCTCGACGCGGCAGCCCGAGGAAGGCTGCAGTTTATCAACCGAAGCCGCCATAGCGGCGGAGGGAGGATTCAGCAAATCACCGCCTCTCTGCTCCCGATTGGGCCGTCGAATTCAAAAATAAATTGCAACGAATCGTAGCGCAGTTCTCCTCCGCCAGCCAATCTTTAAAATTTATGATCTCGCGCTCGGTCTGCTTTCCGCCTCGCTCTCCTTCGCCCCGAGTCCGATTGAACTCGCTTGCTCCTCCTTTTTTATTTCCGTTTTTGTTTTCCCTTTTTCTGTAATATTCTTTACAAAAAACAAAAAAAGAAATCTCTTCTTCAAAATATGAGATACGGATTCGGGCATAGGATCCGAAGCGATCAACCCGAAAGAACCTCAGTAGATGAATTAGGTCACAGATTAATAATGGCGAAACCGAACCGGCGGTTCGGCCAGGTAAACCGGTCGTTTCGATCCCGACACAATAAAGATATGATAAATTGTGGAAGTAAATAAGGATAAGTAAAGTTTCAGTTAAATTGAATAAATCTATTAAATTGATTCGAATTTAAAATTTTAATTTGATTACTTTAAATTTTTAATTATTTTTTATAAAAAGTTGATTAATTAGATTCGATTTCGATTTTAATATTTTTATTTAATTAAATCAAATTAATTAAAATAAAAAATAATTTATAAATTTTTATAAATTTATAAATTCTTAATTAATTAATAAATTTTTTTATCATATTTAAAAATTTTAATTATTTCAATTAATTTGATATTTTATCAATTCGGTTTGTTCGATTTTTATTTAAAAATTTGATAATTTGATTAGTTAAAAAATTTTTAATTAATTTAGTTTAATTTAATTCGATTTTAATCAAATTCTAAAAGTAGAAAGTAAGTTGAATCACTGATGTATTTTTGAACCAGGAAATTGGACGGATAATTTTACCCTTGTATTTTAAATTTACATATATTTTAAAAAATATATTTAGTAAAATTCAAACACCTAATTTATTTACTACTACAAAAGTGAGATGATGTTCTTTTGATAAAATAAATTTTAAAAAAAATACCTTTTTGATAATTAAGAAAAAAAATCATCTTTTGACTTTTATTTTAAAAAAACACTTTTACAAACGAACTGCACACAGTCACACATTTGATCATCCTTTTTTATTCTGTCTCAACTTCTCGATGAAGTTTTTGTTCGAAAGGTTTGTCTTCGGAGCATCTCGTGCCGTATCAGCTGCATTATCGTGCGACGCTGCGTTTTCTTTCTGCTCACAAGAGACGGTGGCAAAACTTGTTGCGTCTAAAGCATCTTTTTGTTCGATCGCAGCCATTAATGCCACTGTCTTCGACAATTTGATTCTCTCCTAGCTACCTACTTCTTTTTATTTCTTTCAGTATCGATTGATATATCATGGTTTCTCCACTGTCATTAATGGCGACTGTACTTGTTTCATTCCTCATGCCCACTTGGCGAGAAGGGACATGGAACCTGCACCGAGAAGCAGAGCGAGGTGAGCTCCCAGTTGAAGCCTTCCTCTGAGCTGCATTTTAGGGTTCTTCAGGTCAGCTGCCAGCAGATCCACCAGCGACATGTAAATTAGAATCCCTGCAGAGGCAGCATTGAGCACGCCCTCCACGGTGAGAGCGGCGAAGCTGGCTTGGTTGTAGCTCGAGGCGATGGCGATGCCCAGGGAGATGCCGATTGGAGCCGTCAGGGAGAAGAACACTGCCATGATCACTGTCGTTCTGCCTCTGAACTTCGCCTGAAAGTTATAATTCTTATTGTTATTGGGAAAGAAAATTGAAAACGATGTTACAGTGAGATTCGTAGAGAAGAATTAATAGGATCACCTGAACTATGCAGCCGCCGAGACCGATGCCTTCGAAGAACTGATGGAAGCTCAGGGCTGCAAGCAGAGGCCTGATGGTGGAGGACCTTTGAGATGCGCCCAAGGAAACGCCGATGATCACTGAATGCACCAGAATTCCGAGCTCCAAAACCTGCAAATTAAATGAGCATTTTCAGATTACTCTGTCTGTTGTAAACTAATTCAATTCATTCATGGAACAGCGTACTTGGGAAATCACGCGATCGCGGATGCCGTCAGCGAGCTCCGCCTCCTCCGGCGAGTCCGCCGCCACCGCGCCGTGCGCGTGGCCGTGCGTGGCGTGCGTGTGCACGTGCACGCGCCCGTGGCCGGCGGCCATCGCCGCCTCCTCGTCGCCGCGCCCGCCCTCCTCCTCCACCGCCCGCGCCTTGCCGAAGTGGGACCGCCGCTCGTAGTAGCTGGTGGCGGCGGAGTCGACCATCATGGTCGCCAGCGCCGACGACATCGCCACGAACCCCGCCACCGGGAAGTCCCCCCACGCCTTCTCCGCGCGCGGCGACGCCGTCAAGCTGTCGAAGGCGTCGGGGAGGATGTGCACGAGCCCCGTGGCTAGGATGACGCCGGCGGCGAACGCTTTAACCAGGAAGAACAGCCCGCTCTCTGGTCTAAACGCGCCCACCGACCTGCCGAGCAGGGGAATCACCACCCCAACGCCGCCGGCGCTCAGAATCACCGCCACGGCGATCAGCTTCAACCGCAGAGGACGCTCCGCCTCCGCGTCTCCTCCACCCGCCTCCAACTTTCCGCTGCTTCCGTCACAGAGGTCATCCAAAGCAGTGGCTCCCAGCGGAAGGAGGAGGATCAGCAACAGAGCCAACAAAGAAACAGAACTGAAACAGAGGAGTGGCACTTTCATGGTGAGCTGGGATTCAGATTGATGGATGGATCAGAGCAGTGAACGGGAAAGAATTTATAGGGGAGAGGGAAAGCGAAAGGAGGCGATGGCGATGAGCTCATGTTGGGAGAAAGGGAAGGTGGGCAGCTCGATGCGGCTTAAAGTGAGAGGTGAGCCTTGCTCGCGTTTGGAGGAGGAAGGGAAGCTCCACTGTGCTGGTGTTGACATGATGTTGTCATCGGGAGAAAGAATATAGTAAACGCCAATGCCCAACCAGAACCGGCCCGAACCACCCGGTTCGGTCCATTAGATCAGGGATCGATTTAGTTCGGTCCAGTTATAACAGGTTCGAATCCTGACAAAGCCAGATAATATGCATCACTACATTTATTACAAATGAGTTCGATTCAGATTCAGAAGAAAAGATGAAAAAGATGTTGATTTACCGATTCGAATAAACCTAAGAAATTCCATTAAGTCGATAAATAAGAACATCAATTTAACTGATAAATGAGTAAAAATATCTTATAATTAACTCATTGTGATTTAACTCGAGTCTTCTTCGCGTCTAATCATAAGTTTTTGTCAGAGGATTCGAGAGCACCTCTAAAACTTTGAACGAAAAGTGAGCTTCAAAAAGATTGGTTCAACCGAAAAGTAGTTTGAATACTTTTTAGACGAATATTTGTTTTTTTTTTGTATGATATTTACTTTGTTAACTTCTGTAGTTGATTGATTAATTGACATTTTGATCTTGTTGTTTTGGTTGATTAATTTAGGGTCTTATCATGGACGTCATATTATCGACAAATATTTTGTTTTAATAAAAATTAAATATTATATTTAGATTAGATGAAAATGAAATATTTAGATATTACCACGTGCATGATTTTGTAGCCGTTGAAAGAAAATGGTGAAAATGATTGAGGTGGAGACTTTAGAGTACGAGGTCAAAGTCAACTAGTGTCTCATCATTGTGCAGTTATAAACTGGAGTGAATTTTGAAGTTTTGGTCGATGATATTGGCTTCGGCCACCAATTTGGATGGTCTATAGATTTGCGTTGACTCTTTGCTGTCTCAAAACTACAATCATGAGAAGCATGGGTAATAGAGGTCAACTTCTGACTTTTGTTCATCGTCCAACCTGTAAAGGGTTTTAGGACCGGACTTTGCGATTCCAATCCACTAGATTGAGTTTGACTTTAACCTAATGTTACAAAGGCGTATTGATATGGGACAAACCAAGTCAGTCAAGATTCACCTGAACCAAGTCAAATTGAGCTTAAGATCACAATAGGTAAAGGCAGATTTGAATCAGACCGCATCATCTAGAAAAATGACAAAGCCATATGGTCGGGTCGTCAAGAGTTGACACTTAAATATGATGGTGTAGAGGTATTTCATTGCAACCTTTGCAACCCTATCATCTTTGGTGTATGTCAACATGCAGGACTCATACCAAAAGGAGGAACACTTGTCGGAGGTCATACAGGTTAGACAAGACCTAAGGAAGATGAAAAACTAAATGATGAAAATTTATGGGAGAGATTGTCGGAAGTAAGACAATGCAACATGATGAGAGGAGGAAAATGAAGGCAATGACTGAGGCAACATTCTCCTCTGCAAGCTCTAATAAAGCCTTGCCAATCAACTTGAACCATCCAATACCAATTGGGAAAAGGCGGGCTATTCAACCCCACCATTGGATTGGTCATTAAGATCGAAGTGATCACAATTGCCCCTTCAGCTAGATCCCCATGATGGCCTAGGAAACCATCGCTGCTTGCACGACTACTTGATTTTGCCATTGAAAGCAAGCACCAGGATCCACCCAATCCTTGCTATCACTTCAAATGTTCCCTTCATGATTATTAGGGCATGCTTGCATTAATGGAGTAATATCGTCGACTGAATATGCACTATTTCTAAGGTAATCTGACATCATCCATTAGACTCGAACAACAACCTAATTAGTTGGACTCTCACCTCCTTCAACTAGACTTGGTTGAGAGTCTTGTGATATGGGAGGATAGTCAAAGGTCATGTGGCGAGGGACGGTCAGAGAGCTTGCAGAGGTAGAAGTCAAAAGTCAAGACAAACCAACTAAGTCAAGACACACATGAATTAAGTCAAATTGAGCCTGAGATCAACCCAGGTAAAAACTGGCTTGAATCAGACCTGACTCCTCCAAACTCGACGCCCAACTCTAAGATCCTACCCCTCGGCGCCCGACTTCCAACTCCGGGATCTCTATCACTTTGTGCGCAACTCTGGGATCCCTACCCCTCGGCGCCCGCCCGACTCCAGAATCCCTATCACTCGCCACTTGACTCCGAGGTCACTATTACTCAACACTTGATATCTGACTTTAGGAGCTCGAATCCAATACGTTCGAATGCCTCAAGCACCATGAAAGCAAATAACATGGGACGTGGTCAGCAGAAAACGGAGGATGTGGGACGATGTGACATCCCCCTTTACCCTAACATGGCGTACTTTTGATCAGAACATGGAGGATGTGGGTACCATTTCTCCCGCTAGGAAAAATAGTATACAAGAAAGAACATGGACGACGTGGATACCATTTCTATCCCTTGGCACCCGAATCCCAACTTCGGGATCTCTATCACTTAGCACCCAATTCTAAGATCCCTACCCCTCGGTACCCGACTCCCAACTCCAGGATCTCTATCACTCGTCGCCCAATTCTGAGATCCCTACCTCTTGGTGCCCAACTCTCCACTATTGACTCCGGGATCCCTATCACTTGGCGCTTGACTCCCGATTCCGAAGTCACTATTATTCGACGCTTGATATCTGAATCCAGGAGCTCGAATCCAATACGTTCGAATGCTTTAAACATCATGAAAGCATATAATATGGGCATGGCCAACAGAAAGTGAAGGACCCTAACGTGGGGAACTTTAGATCAGAACATGGAGGATGTGGGTACTATTTCTCTTGCCAGGGAAAATAGTATAAAAGAAAAACTTTGGACAATGTGAGTATCGTTTCTCCCGCCAAGGAAAACAGTATAAAAGAAAGTTCATTCTCACAGGCATAGGTACGTGCGCAGACATCACATCTACACTCCTTTCTTCTTCTCCATTCTTTAACTCTCTGAGTTTAATTTGAAGCGTCGGAGTGGTTGTGTCAAAGTCCGTCTTGACCTTCTTAATATGGCAATGGTTAACTTTACTAAATTCCTTCTTAAAGCCATCTTAAAGACATGGACGAATTCAAGAATTAAAGATCCATTAAACTTTAGGATAGAAGGGGTGGATTAAACATGAATGAATGGAGAAGACAAATATCTTTTAATCAATAGTAATTAATGCTCTAAAATATCCCTGAGCTTCCTGAATTGGATGTGCCCCATGTAAATCTTTTGATCACCTTTTGCTACCTACCAAACTAGGGTTCTTTTACGTATGAAGATTTTCATTTTAGATTTAAATATTCAGTTAATTATTTTAAATTGTTGTCTCCATATGATACAGCAGCAGAATCGTTGTGTGCAGAAGACAACAGTGTTGCAGTGTGCAGACTTCTCAGTCCTCCAATCCATGCAAACAGACCAACGAAGAACACAAAAAAGAAGAAGAAGAAGAAGAAAAAAGATATTTCTACTTGAGAAGACACCTCGGTGGATTAGCTGAGAAGATTGGAAGTACTGTCGTAGTATGGAAAATAGATACAGATATTATATGGATAGATATATGGCACTATGAATTCCATTGCATCAATGCAAAATTGGTAGGCACTGTGGACCTCAACCATGGTCTACTGCAACCACCTGACCAGCAATGGAAGTGCTCAGTTTCAAGTTCAACTCCTCAGACACAGACTAAAATGATAAATTTCAGACCTAACAATACATTTTCCCCCTTTCTTTTGGATTTCTGTTCTCATTGCATGAGACTAGCTAGGATAGATGTGATCTTTGAGGAGTTTTGTTCTTCCTCCTGTTGTTGTTGTTGTTGTTATTGTTGCTATTAGCAGAGTGGACTAGATTTGGTAAGAAACCATCACTCTTGTTATTTTTTGTTCCTGAGCTGCCCCTGCCACGGTCGTGGTCGGACGGTGAGCCGTCACTGTTGTGCGGCTCTTCTACTATCGCACCGGCGGTGACCATCTGGCTTTCGTCCTCAAGGGGGTCCGAGCTGTCCATCCTGAGGTTCTCAAAGTGAGAGAAGGCGATCTCGGATTCGTCGACTAGTATGCTCGACAAGTCCTCACCTTGCATCAGAAAATGATCCACCTAGACATGTTTTTAACAATCGGTTAAGTCTTCTGGTACCATTGAAATAAGCAACCTTAGAGTTTCTACTGTTTCATTTCCTCCTGTTCATTGGCATGCTCAAGGACATGCCTTTTGACCAGTAACAATAAGTTTTCTTAGTGTATCTTTATTTGGATAGTAGGAGGTCAGCTGTATTCATGAAAGATTTGGTTGACTGCACTAGTCAATGGAGACAAAAAGTTGCCATGAAACGGATCACAAAAGTGAGAAGTGTACCTTGCAGGAGAGAGAGCAGAAGTGGAAGGGCTCTTGGAGGATTCTGTCACAGGTCAAGCAAATGTTGGCAGAGCCCTTGGAAGGCCTCGATTGAGGCCTTGGCTTTAGAAAGATCACTTTTGCACTGTTTATGGTATAAGGCTGTCACACAGAGCTCTAAACTTAGAACTCGAATAAAACAAACAAAGCTTATAATATAATTAACAACACAAGAGTGTCTGTCTGTAGAAGCAAGCACACCTGAACATATGAGCAGTCTATGAGCTTCTCAAGATCATCCAATCTAACCACATCATTGTAGACGTAGCGGCGCACCTACACAATTAATTGCAGATAATCACAGAGCGAGCAGTAAGCTTTGTCAGTTCAGAAACAGCCAGTTTAATGCGAGCACTGCTCTCATGTTACTTATGAAGGTAAAATGGTAAACTCGTCCCTCGAGATAGAGGATAGGCCAAGCTAGTTGGTGGTCTAAAAAGGGCCACAGGATTTAATGGGGAATGATGGTCGTATGGTCAAAGAGTTACCACAGTCGTAGAAATGGGCAGGAAACTGAAGAAGGAAAAGTTACAATTGAGGGAAAGGCTTGGCCTTGGGTGGGAAAGCTTGGAAGCTCATTGTGGAAGCAGCCAAGAGAAGGAGAACTTATCCAGATAAAAAAAGCAGGAGGTCTAGTTAGTAATGGTGGTTTAGCTGTTGGAGATCAAACACATGCAAGAAAATGAAGAACATGTCGAGTTTAGCAGAGGACTCGATTTAGTCTGCGGTGGCAATTGGGGTCGCCTGTTTTGCATAGGAGATTGGGGTGCAATTAAAGAACAGTGACCCAAAGAGAAATGAATTGATATTTCAACCAACATGTGAGCTTCTTGAGGAGGAGCCATTACTGCCATCACCATTCAGGGAAGCTCTGCCTGCAAATCCATTACTGACAGTTACTATACTCCTATGTCATCTCTTTCGCTCTCTCTCTCTCTCTCTCTCTGCACTACAAGCGGTGGAGAAAATATTATTGGTATAGGAAGAAGAATCAAGGAACCAAAATGAGCAGCAATAATTGTTGCTTTCTGATGTCGAACAAAACCTAACCAAGACCGTCATAGTTGAATTTAACCCGTATTTTCCGACCAGGCTATTCCTGCTTCCTTTCGGATGCTTATACTTAAAGCCATATAAGATTTGAAAATGAGTTTCATGAAGCTTCCCTAATCGCCTAGTTTTATGAGCTAGAAGTAGTGAAGATTTAGAAAAGCCAGCATGGTTAAATCAACAATTCCTCAAACACTGCCTGCTCCATCAATTGCATCGAAAAAGAGAAGTTCAAAGATCGAGAATCGTCGCCTTCAATTTAAAGATTCCGCACCATGAACCGATTGAGCAAACCCTCGCCTTATCTCTCCACTAGAGAAGCAACAGTAGTAAAGACGGTACTTTTTAGCAACTAAACAACATCAAAAGAACAAAAGAGACAGAAGTTAAGGTGGAACCTGGAGGAGAGGGTGGGAGCGGTGGTCGGGGGCGCAGTGAGGGCAGATGCTTGTGCAGCAGCCGAGGCAAAATATGTTCTTCTCGTTCTTCTTCCGGCTCTCGTGCGCGGGGCAACCCACGAAGAAGCTCTCTTCCACCAGCCCACACAGCCATCCCGGCATTCCCCCACCTCCTTCGTACTCCCTCCTCCCCATGTAAGCAAGCTACACAGCACGAGGAAACTAACGCGCAAGCCACTCCTCGTCGCTCAATTGCGTCCAAAATCCGAACTTTCTCAGAACAACGCCATCCGCTCCGCCTCCGGAATCGGCCTGCCGCAGCAAGAAGCGTCCTTTGCGAGCGAGGAGGCTAACGAACTCGGGCCAGCTATATATGGAGAGAAAGAAGGGGGGGTAGAGAGGGAAAGGAGATGGGCCAGAGAAAGAGAAGGGGAGGGAGGGAGGGATTTAAATACGAGGGAGAGCCAAGTGGCCTTGATGGGGCTTTGGTTTGTTGTTTTGTTGGGGAATGGGCGAAGCGAGAAAATGGTGGTGGTGGTGGAGGAGGAGGAGGAGGAGGAGGAGAAGAAAGAGCAAAAGCAGCAGCCCCACTGCCATTTCCTTGTACCTTGGCCTCTGCTCTGCCTCACTTTTGCCCCTCATACAACAGCTGAAACGAAATGGAAATTCCACAAAAGAAATTTGTTTCTATTCCCGATTCCGTTTTATTTTTTTAATTAAAAGAAATTATTAATTTGATTTTCTTTTTTTTTTTAGATTTGATCGGAATATTAATCCGCTTCTCTATCTGGCACGTGAACCACGCACGCATAAGGTCGCACCATCTAGTCCCTAGAGGCGGCCGGGCTTGAGTAGGCGGTTGGGGTTGTGACACGTGGATGACCACGTCATTTTGTTAAAATTAAATGTAGAATAAATTTTAAAAAAATAATTAATTAAATGGCTCCGACGGATCCACTCAACCCGACCCGTTAATGCTCTCTTCGGTTTTCACGTGCCGCGCACGTGATTGGTGCGGGCCGACCGGCGGTTTACATTAGGGCAAACCGGCCCGCCCCACGATGCGAGGTCGAGCGCGACGAGAGGAGCGCCGCGGGCGAGTTCGACTGCGTCATGGAAGAGGAGGCGGAACTCGTCGCCGGGGACGGCGAGGAAGTTGTTTCTGCGGCAGTGGTAAGTTCTTCTAATTCTTCTTTCGATCTAGTTGATCACGAACTGAGGTCGATTTCATGGAGTCGTCAATGAGGGATCTTTTCTTTCATTTCTGCTTCATTTGACTTCGTCATTTTCTTTTGTATTACTTCTTTTGCCTTGGATAGATAAGACTACTCTCAGTTTAAAAGAAGTTATTTTGGATAAATCTTTGTGCTCTCCCACATTTATCAAAACAACTATGGGGGTTACATGCTAATTTTGTTAATCAGTCCTTGTTAAAGGGAGAGGAAAGAAAGACGCGTGTATTTATTTTATTCTGTGGTGTTTATCCCCCCTCCTGCCTTTTTTGTTTTTATTTTTTGCATTTGATACTGGACGTCTAATGTCATTTTCCTTTGGGAACAGGATGTAGAAAATGAATTGAATGAAGAGGAGAAAAATAAGGATGTTGAAGTCTCTCCAGCAATTATTGCAATTCACCCATATGAAAAATCAGTTGCCGTTGCTGTGGGATCTGAACTCCGGCTGTTCGATTTAGAGTAAGCTTTGTAAATTCTGAATGACTAAAACCAATACTTGCAGACTATGGGCTACTGATATTTAGATTTGAATAGCTGCACAAACCTAGTGCTAGCTCTTTATGTTTAGCTATCTATGTCTTGTTTGTCAATATAATAAGAATTTTCCTTTAGTAATTTCCTATGTATTTTTTGAAACCATTTGGTCCTAATAAATTCTTTGTATGTTAATATTTTCATCGGCTATTTTGATTGTGAAGTTAAACTTAGCTTAGACTATCCATTTGGAGATTTGTCAACTCTGTTGGAAAATTTAGCAACAATGCCTTTCTCATCTCTGATATTTTTTAAAATTGTCTTAATTCTTCTCAAATCTCGACAGAGGTGACTGCTCAGTCTCATTAATAAACGATTCAGGTGGGTCTCCCCATACAGATTCTATTAGAACAATTAAATTTGGAGCAAATGGGCGATTTTTTGCATCTGCTGGAGATGACAAACTTGTCAAGATATGGGTGACAAATCCTTGGCGATGCATCCGGACTGTGTAAGTGAATAATGCGTTCTGTGTGTTTTTAAGTGGTTTGTATTTGAATGTTCTCTAGAGATTCCAGTGATCGCTGTTTCTTGAATTTACTTGTAAAAGTTAAATGGTTGTTCATTATTACATCAAAATTTAACTTGAAAAAATTAAATGGTTTGTTAAATACTGCCCCTGCCCTTCCTCTTTAGAGTTAAGATTCCAAGTACACTGGTGAGACGACCAACATAGGACCAAGTTTATGCTGCATTGTGAACTTGGTCATCACCTTCTTGTAGTCCCATATGGATGCATCTCCTCACTTTGCACAAAATAGTCGTGGGTAATAGTTTACTTCTACTTCTTAGTGTTATCTTGTGATGGGTGGTGGTGCAGTGCAAAAATCTGAGTGAGTTCTTACTAGCAGAGTTAAATTTTATTATTGATCAACCATACAGTGAACTTTGTCAATATGCCAACAAATCAATTCTTGTATATGACATGGTTTGTTGAGTTTTTCAATGCTTAAAATTTGTTTGATAAATGTATTGTTTGTGTTGAGACATTTAATGCTGCAATTTTTAATTTTCAGGCCCGCTGATAAACGAGTTAGCGCTGTTGCTATTAGCTACAGTGGTCATCATGTTGCGTTCGCTGATAAGTTTGGTGTTGTATGGTTGATTGAAATTGACGAAGAAAAAGTTCAACCATTAAAATTTGACAAGCCTGTGCCAATTCTTGGTCACTACTGTAGCATTATCACTAGACTGGTATTAATTTTTGACATTCCATTTTAATGGATGATGACCTCAATGCTTTTTTTAAATTTAAATTGTTCGATTCTTATATGTTTGGTTGTATGTTTCATTTTGTTTGTAAACCTGTTTATGGTTATTTTCCTTTTGTTCTCTTTGAAGGATTTTTCAGCAGACGATAGATTTATTGTAAGTGCAGATCGGGATTTCAAAATTCGTGTATGTACACTCTTCCTGTGCTCAATTGGTCATATGTGGAATTAGTGTAGTATTTTTTAAGAATTTTGAAAATTGATGTCCTTGTATGTGTTATCATATTGTCATTTGCAGGTAACTGTGTTTCCTAAAGAACCACTAAATGGTGCACATGAAATACAAAGTTTCTGCCTTGGTCACAAGGAGTGAGATTAACATGAATGCTTCCTTATATGTATTTAATTTTGGATATACCTATATGCAAAATTGCCCTCAGTTTGGGCTTAATTTCATTGGGATTTCTCTCTATTTTTAATGTGTAGAAAATTTTTGTATCACGGTCAACAAAATTTCTCAATGATATGTTATTGAAGTAGAATTTGTTCATCACACTCAACCTAATGGCACAAATTTGGTTATTAAAAAAATTTTCAATTCCCTAGTCCGAGATCAGTTACCATGACATCAAGTTGAGCTGGACCAGGTGTTCTTACTCTAATTGGCATGCCAGAATAAGTAGGATGTTTTGCAATTTTATTGTAATTGGATCCTCAAGAAATTTAAAAAGGAATCCATGTAATTTGGATAGAATTAGAAGGGGAACCTTGGGGCAACTGTAAAGTTGCTGCCGTGTGCCCTAGAGGTCACAGATTTGAGCCTCGGAAACAATCTCTTGCAAAATAGGGTAAGGTTGTGTACACTATACTTTTCCCCGAGATTCAGCATTGATAGGAGCTTCAACTTCGTGCACCGGGCTGTCCTTTTTGTTTTTTTTAATCCATGCAATTTGGATATTGATGTCTTCTTCACTAATATTCTAGTGTCTCCAAAGCATTTGCCAAATGTACTACAAGGATAAATGGGGTTATATAAGAAATATTAAACTGCAGCGTATTGATGCTAATAATCTGGCAATGTTCATAAGATATTATACTGATAGTCAATTCATTAATCTGAAGTAAGCAAGCTGGCTAAATTATTCCATAGCTAATTATGTTAGACAATGCACCACGTAGGATTTCTTTTTCTTGTCCTTAATATAGGATCTCACTTTTTCTGTAAAATCTGATCATTGTCAATTTCGGTCACAGCTTTGTTTCTTGTCTTGCCTTTGTGTATCCTTTTGGTCATGCTGATGGTTTTCTTCTATCTGGAAGCGGAGATTCAACTGTAAGTGTGCCTTGTTGACCTGAAGCATGCAAAGTATCATGTCTGCCATTAACATTTTCCATTCTGTAGGTTCGGTTATGGGATTTTGTTTCTGGCACTCTGCTTGCTACTTGTGAAGTTAGAGCTAAGGTATCATAGGTGATGCTGGTTTTTTTTTTCTATATATGGGGAGGAGCCTCTGCTGCATCTAATATTCATATTTAGTCGCACAGTTCTTGAATTAGAAATTGTCATTTTACCTTTCCATCTAGTAGTGCCATGGTAGAGTTTGTAGACTACTACAAAGTTTGGTGAATTTAAGATGCTCCGCAGACTTAATGTGAATTCAGCATGCATTTCTCAGCTAACTCTGTTTGGGTTAGAAGAGGTCTAGGAAGCCATGTTATTTCATAGAGGGATAGCAGCAAATGGCCAGCTTGTAACCTAAACGTAGTGGATGTTTTTGTCAAATTGAAAGTTTTCTTCTTTGGGTCTTTGCATCACATCATTTGATTCATATGCTGTTGTGAATTGACCAGTGTGCACCATTTTAAGGCTAAAGTGACACTAGATACTAAACATTTTTTTTCTCCTATATTAGAAAAATAGATGAGCACATGCCTTGAGGTCTTTATGATGCTTTATTGAATCAAAATATCCTTTTGTTGATTATTTATTTTGCCTTTTCTTCTATGTGCATTTTCTTCAGTTTTCTATATGTTTCTTTTTCTAACCAACCTCACCTAATGGGATAAGGTTTGGTGGTTGTTGTTATTCTTTTTCCTAGCAACTTTTAGTTATCGGGTTGTGCATCTGTTTCCAGCTTCTGGATGCCCTAATGATATGAATCTGTTCAATTTCTGCATTTATTCTTGATCCATTGTCATCCTTAACCATGCATCATAAGAGAATCCAGGTCCCATCTTTGTTTTTTTTTGTATTCATCCAATTGATTGCTATGCTGATTTATTGTTTCTTTACTCTTTTAAGGCGGGACAGTTAACATCCAACGGACAGGACACTTATTCACCAGTCACTGATCTTTGTGCCTCGTCTGATGGTTCTATAATTGTCGTTGCCCTTCAAGAGTAAGTTAACTAAAACATATCGTTTCTAATTCAGATGAAATTTTTGGTTGCTACATATGCACTGCTATCTAAATCTTGGAATACTTGCTATTGCAGCTTGCCCGGAGTGGTACTTTTGAATTGTGATTTTCCAAATGGAAATCTTTCAGTTGCCAAGGTAATAATTTTATCAGAACATATGCCACTATATTAATCTTTAATTTGCTAAAAATGCTTGTTAATGAAAGAGCAAAAGTAATACCATAAAGACAATTTTTGTACTAATACCCACTAGTTATGCAAAGGATTACCAAGAAAATGAGGTTATTTGTACTCAACATTGAGCTTTATAGTTATATATAAGACCAACTTGATTTATCAGATATCACCTATGCCATTTCCCTCCTATTTATGGAAGTTATTGACCTGCCTTCAGAGTTGCACTTGGAGCAGCCAGATGTGCTTCTTAGAATACTGGATAGATTCGTATCTGTTTTTTTTTTCCAATTTCTAGATCTAATTTTATCTCGAATGCCTGTAGTAATTACTATACTGCACCATGTGCTATATTTATTTTGAGCAATGCATTCTTCCAGTGTCAAATGATGATCATAGTTCCATCTAATGACTTCATCTAAAAGCGAGTTTCAAAGATTGCTTTATTACTATTTTGCTTCCTTGTAGGTTGTTTCTTTTGAAGAGACCTATTTCCCAACCAGTTTGGTGCTGAGTTCCTTGACCCACCACTTGTGGATGATTATGGGCGCATCGAATCTTCCTACGGTGGGCACAACCCATTTGCCGACCCGTCTCAAGGTCATCTCAGCTCCACGAAAAGATCCATCAGTTAACTACTGCCATGATCCTGTTGTTCTGGAGGACAATGAAATACCAGGAGGGCAAAGGCTCCTCTCAGAATTGCAGGGAAGTCTGGATGTTACAAAGGAAGAAGCAACTCTAGCAGCAGCTGCTGCAGCAGTTAAATTGGCGATGCGTGGCATGATGATAAAAAAGGAATACAGTTTAGAGAAAAGGGAGATGAGAAAAAGGAACAGAAATGATAGGAAGAACAGGTAGAAGAGATTGGAGTAACACAACATTGTAGTGCTGTTAAAATATGTATGAACAATTTTGTTCTCTAATTTGTCTGATTATGCAAATTTTCCCAACCTGTTACAGAATAATAACTAGGAGGTATATGGTTATTATGTTCTTGAGGATTTCATGGTTATGGGAAACCCTGGAGGATAGATTTTACTTTTTTTGTCCACCCAAAACTATAATTACTTGTAAATGCCTGTGTGACTCCTTCCAAAATTAGTCGACCTTCCAAGTGCAACTGATTGAATCTCATCCTCAAGCTCTAATGTTAAACTCGCCGATCGATCAACAAGCTCAAGTTGAGGGATTGGGAGGAGCTGATCTGGCTAACCGGTTGAGCGGGTGGGCGTTATGTTCTGTAGGATTTAAACTGGTTTATTGGCTGAACGAGTGATTTGGAGGAGCCAAACTAGTTGAATAGGTATGCCAGTTTGGAGGAGTTTAGTAGTCGAATGACGAAATATTGAAGTCGTCAAACTGGCTGAGTAGTCTGAATGAGCAAGTGATAGAACTAGCCAAGTAATTGCGGGTTGAGCGACCGAAACAAGTTTTAAGCAGGTAGGTTAATAGATCAATGATCTTAATAGTCCTGACAGATCAATGACCGAAACAAGTGATTTCAAGTCATTCAAGAGGAGAAGGAAAAACACATTGGAGTGCAACAACTAAATCTAGTGCTTAGCGATGATATTTTAAATTGGAGACAAAAAGGTCTTCAAATCTTGTGATTTTAGAAATTTTAAGATCCAAAAGTAGGATGGAATTTCAGATGCTTAGTAGTAGTGTTCGATAAAATGTCTAATCAAGAACGAAGTTTGATATAAACATATAATTTAAGATTGAAAAGCCCTTCAAATCCAGCATTAATGTAGACTCCATCCTTCATGTGTGTCTACCATTCTATTATCTGAGGAATTTCAAATGGAGTATAGAAGCATGCTAACAAGTCCCTCCTCGAGGGTGTGATTCGAAAAATGAAGAATAATGAATTGGGACTAATTGATGTTGGGGGAACACTAATTTATCGACAAGTATTGCTTCTTGGATGAAACGAGAATCTCCAAAATGATATTCCAGTTGTTCAAGAAAATTAGAAACATTATCTCAATTAATAACTTAACACTAGTCTTTTTACAGTAGCAAACTTCATTAATTCAGTGTACAGATTGCTTATGAGCATTGAACTAAGAGTTTGTTGCAAACAAAACTAACCTTCTTCCACTGGTTTCTCAGTGGGCATCTCTTCCTGACCAAGCATCTCATCTTCAGATCTTGATGGAGGCGGTGGTAAAACCTCGAGCACTAGATCCACAAGATCCTGAACTTGGTCTATCCCTTTGGCGTCGTCTTTTACTAGACGCTTCTCACCGTATTCTATCATCTGCAAAGGTAAACGAGCAACAGATAAATTTATAAGAGGAACAAAAGGAGGATATTTAGAGATGAACCAGACTATTTTAAGGTTAATCACTTACATAAAATGGTAAAGATTTAGGTTAAGTGGCTCAGTTGAAAATTTAATTGTGGTACAAGTTGTTTCACATTGACAAATTGAGGATCAAATTGAGTAAATCATTCACGGTATTGAATCAAATACAAAAGAGAATAGCAGATGCATTCGGATAAGAGCTCCTAAAAAGGCATATTGCATTAGGAAAAAGTTTTTGGAATTTGAATAATCCAACATATGCTCCAACTTCCAGGCAAGTTCTTGATTCTTATACAGGATTCCCGAAATATACACAACTTTCTCCTTGCAATGAACAAATGCATCTTTAGCGTTCAATTCAATAAGCACAAACCTATTTGAGTCTGTACAACTCTTTAGTTCAGTGCATTGATTTTTCAATATAAACTCCAAATAGGAAATGTTTGGTCATCAATATGTTGAGCATGGAAAAAGATATATGAAATTTTAGGATTTCTTTAAGGTGTACAACAAAAGGAATTATTGTGATAAAAAAATCAGTTTATGATTTCGCTAAGGTGTAGAACAACAGTATGACAGTGTGGCTCCCTTCCAAATCCAGTTAAGTGTGCCTTTAAAACCATGCCTCTTCAAGAACATATCATCAGATCAACTCAAGTAGTTGACTTAGGCTTTTCTACTTTGATTTAGTATTGGTTACTCTAAAGTAAATCCTTTAAGCTCATGAGCACTAGATAACCTGAACTAAATATTAAATAGATTAAAAGTATATTCTATTAGAAACCTGGAAAGACAACTTAGTCAAGTGTATATCTAATCTATTGCAACATAAAGTATCAACAAAGCAAAAAGGAAAAGAGAAACATTGATTGTAAAAGATTCAACAAGTAAAATTGTCTGTTTATTTGATTAAACAAAAAGAGTGAATACTTGTATCATGCTCGGTGCACATTAAGTTGCAAAATGTTGTGAATTAATGAGTCATCTCAACAAAGAAGTATCTCAAGATCACTTATATCATATGGTAGAAATTAATTAGAACTTGGTAATATGAAGAGAGAAAAAGTGTGATGGTTATAAGGAACTTAATCATTATGCTTCTTTTGAAATGTTTAGTTTCACACTTTTTTCTGCCTATTGGTAAGAGTTATCTCATTAGGTTCTCGTTGTGTTATTCATGGTAGATGCCAATTATATTATTATTTTTATTATTATTAAAAAATTTAAGCTTTTTGACTAATTTCTTAAAAATGACCGCTTATGCACCCCACATGTTTGTCCACATACTACATATGGATTAAAAGATAGCCCTACCACAAGTTGCCTACATATATCATTTAAACCTTGTCCTTGCTTAGGTCTTATAGAAGCCAAATAACAAGTATTAAGTAATAATCACATGGAACAACTATGAAATCCTCCCTGTACTAGAATCGTCTTTGTCAATCCTTTTTGGCATTCTTCAAATTCTAGACATAGAAATTGTCATTCTTCAAATTCTAGACACAGAAATTGGCATCTTAAATTGAACATGCTTATATCTTTCTATTAAGCGTGTATGATATACTGACATCTAAATACACATTTAATGCAAGTTCTCAGTAACTTGTAAATGGCTAGCTTTGTCATCGACAGCGAACAAAAAGTTTGAAAGAGAAGCTCCCTACCACACTAGTAAGCCTCATCTATCATGACTTAGAGTCACTAAAATCAAGCATACGATTTCTTAAGTTGGCTGCCTCAATGTGAAAGTCTCAACTTCTTTAACCAATTTCTAATGCTGAATTTTTGTTCCAGCTAAGCTAAGAACAAAAGAAGGTGGGTAGGATAAGTGGAGATTATAATAGCACTTAATAATGCTTGTTAGCCCATACTCTTCAAGTGAGGTAATTAGCGAATTCACTATGATGAGGTATTGCATGAAAATTATTTGCACAGATCAAAACATGAACGTAAGTAATTAATCCACGCATTCAATGATGATGGTCTGAAGGATAAATGTGCATCGAGTGTCACACACACCTTCCCAAGCTGTTGAAGTATAATGCTATATATAAATACATTTATATAAAGTGGGAAAAATGAAAACTAAAACAAGAAGACATACCGGATCAATAATAGCAGGGTTGGATGGCCGCAGGTTTATGATATTGAGCTTCTCAGCTTTTGCAAGTTTGAACTTTTCGGTTTTATTCAAAAACTCATCGATCGATTCCTTCGTCTGATTACAAGCAGCGGTTTGTACCAGCCAATCATAGACCTGCTCGCTCAGCAGCCGAAGCAACGCAATGTTAACAGGGTTGGAGAATCCACATCAAAGAACGTCGGATCTTACCTTGCACTCGGAAGGCGAAACGGCACCAAGGGACCCCATAGGGTCGCTCGTCGCGCCTCTCCCGCGTAGAAATTCCAGAACCTCACAGTTGGTGAGCGCCCCGGCATTTGCCTGTAACCTGCGGCGCACCAATTACGACCGTGCGAGACCATGAATCAACAAAACCATAACGAAAGGATTCATCGGGGAAGGGAGAATTTACACTTTCATAATGTAGCGCGTCGGGAGGGGGAGAAACCTGGCTAGGGTTTGGTTGGTCGAACAGGAGCAGGGAGCTGGCTCCGGACGGCGAGAGGATACGAGAAGGATGCGAAGCGGCGGCTCGTGGGAGCGACGGCGTAGTCCGATCGTCGGCGAGAGAGAGAGAGAGAGGAGGGAAGAAGGGCGTACCTTTGAAAAACCCTCGTCCTCTGTGGAATACCGTCGGGGTGTGCGTCGAGCACCCTTTTATTTTACAGCATAATCCAAAAAAAAAAAAAAAAAATCGATTCACCTGAATCTTAAATTAATTTAAAATTATAAAATTGAATCCAAATAATCTGACCGATCTAATCTATTTTTTACTATAAAATATTATATTTTTATTTTTTAATAAAAATCCAAAATATATATAATAATAATAATAATAATAATAATAATATTTTAATTTAAATTGGATGGTGGTTCATGTAAATTGAATGTTTTGTCTTGATCAACAAAACTTATGGCAAAAGAAGTGCTACATAGGGATCTAAATACACTAGGATCAAATTGGTGAAATACAAGTACAAGTTAACGTAGAATTAGAAAAGTGTTTAATTAGATCTTATGATTTTTATACGTATTTGAGGATATATTTAGAGAAAGAAATATTATTAAGTTTTTATATTTATTATAATTTTAAATAAATATGAAATATATTTACAATCAACAGTAAATAAAGAACATGCATATGGAATGATGTTTTATCTTATATCTGGTTTGATAAGATATTCAATCTTTTAAATTTTTTTTATTAATTTATATTTTTATTATTTTATTTTATTTATACAAATACATGCATTGTGTAAATTATTGAGGAGTCATCCTTGTTACAACAAATTCTTGTCACAAATTTATCACAACAAATCTGGACCGTTAGATTTTAAAATAGAAGATTAAATCCAAGTCATCACAATCACCCATTCAATCTACGGCCTGGATTTAATCTTAACTTTAAAATCGAATGGTCCAGATTTGTTGTGACAAATTTGTGACAGGAATTTGTTGTGACAAGAAGCTTTATTATAAATTATTTGAGTTTTTATTTTATAAGAATTTGTTAGTTCTAAAATTTAATATTCTGAGTGTAATTGTAGTTAGTTTTAGATGTACAAGATTTATCATTAGTATTACATTGATAAATTAGACTCAAATGATTGTTAAATAAATAAAAATTATCTATTAGTAGTATTTTGAAAAAAAAATTATTCTAAATGATGGATAAATTGTGATATGGATAAATTTTGAATTAAGATTATATATACTAAATAAATATCAATGATAATTTTTAATATCTTCATAAATTATTATAAATGATATTTATTAGTGTCATTGTAGATTTGTTAAGGTAATATTTTAAAATGACTTTATAAATTATCATTACTCATAATTTTTATTATCCTTATATAAAAATATAAGATACTTATAATTATCAATATAAATGAGTTTATTATAGTATTTAAATTTATCTTTATTAAGTAATAATAAGTCATTTATGTCTTTAAAGTATGAAATTGTATTATTCAATTAAGATACTTTTGAGTTATAATAATATTATAAAAATATCAGGAATATCAATGAATTTAAATTTATTTTTCAATGATATTATCAAATTTTAATGTCACTAAAAATATATTATACGGTGATTTTTTATGATATTAACAAATTTTAATGTCATTAAAATTATATTATACCGACATTTATGTAAGCTCTTAAAGAACATTATTCTGGTAGTGAATCGTAATGTAAGCTCAGAGTCCGCATTAGGTTGAATAGTCGAGTCATACTGGTTTGAACCAATACCCGTATAATTTTACTAACCTGCCAGCATATATCAGAATTATTGATCTCATACCAAAAGCTTTTTCATTTGGCCTCTAAATGTTCATTTAATCTCCATACAATTTCAAATTCTGAATTGTTCATTGTACATGGTTGACCAAAGTAATGGATTCAAAGACCAGGAAGCTCACAAAGATCGACACACATGTCAGATCAATTACATCCATGGAATACTGTGTTGATTACATGCCCCAGATTTCAAGGTCTTGAACCAGGTAAACAGCGAATACAAAGCTTTTTGCAACAACATTTGGAAGACTTCATCATACTCTCTGAAATTTCAAGAGGAAAGCTTCAAGACAGGGCTCCAGAAAATGCAAGGTCTGAGGGATGAGCCCGAGAATAGCTTTGAATAGGACAGATAAGGATCCTGAGAAAAAGTCAGAACTGCTTGATTAAATGTCGGGTGCCACCGGCAAATCAGATGGCCGGTGTCTTTTGCTTATGTAAGGCTGCACCGTAGGTGAAATCTCGGATGGGCTCTCGTTACCAGAATGTATCCTATTCCTCATTTCAAATTCTTTTCGAGATTTCTTCCTGGTACCTTCTTGCCAAACACTACCAAAATTTGGAAGCCAACTCTTTGAAACAATTTCTCTCTTCTGCATCTTTAGTTCAGCTCTTTTTCTTTCAGCCCATGCAGCTCCCACGCGTTTTGGATTTAGCCCTTTCGACTTCCTGGTGTGAAATGATTGAAAGGCTACTGTGTTAGTATTTGTATCTTCTTTCGTTATATTTCTTCCCTTGTCTTCGCTTATCTCAAACCAAGGCGGTGGACCGCCGGCATGCACATTCAGTTGGCTGACTTCGGAAGACAAGGATCTGAGAGTGGGCTCCGGCAACACTGCATAAAGAGAAGAAAGTGAATTTGGTCGAGTATAGTAGGGACAGTAACCGAGACAAGAATCAAGGAAAATGATAATTCTGGAACAAGGAGTACCCTGGTTGGGATCTCCAGTAGAGCCAATTCGCTTATCCTATGCAAAACAAATTTAACGTCAGTATTTTGCTACATAAAAATACATTTGAATTAGAGAAGTTGCCACCAAACTTAACGTGCATTAAGTGCAATTATAACTATAATAACGCATAGCAACGTTTTTGCATAATATTTACATCTCCATCCTCATTCCTCAAATCCATTGTTAGGTTCAATAGCACCTATCTTTCTTATAAACCAACAATCTACCTCAAGATAAAAATTTGCTATTAGACAATAGTTGTTCTAATACTACTAGTACTTGGTTGTTAGAAAAGTATTAGACATAATCTAGTGTAAGGTGAACCTAGTCTTGTGCACAAATTTTAGATAGGATTTGTTATGTTTAACTGCCACGAATAAATAAGTTGCGCAATTATTTCAGTACAAAAATATCATAATATAATATTTTACTCCCCTCAACTTGGTATTGGAGCAAACTCTCCTAGAACTAAGGTTTGAAAACTTAATCCAAGGGGAAGGCTGCGAAGTTCCATATGAAGGTGTGGCGTTCACTTAGTCAACACTGTACAATCCTAATTTTCTTTTCTTACTTTTACTAACGGCATGTCTCTCTTTGTGAGCCACCCTTCGACTGGCCACTTGCCACAAGCCTCAGGAAAACCTAGGCAACAACAAGCCCTCTCTTTCTTTAGAGTCAATCACGCTTCCCCCAGCTCATTCTCCCATTCTGTTAGTTGTGATCTCCAAATAACCGCCCCAGACAACGATCACAGGTAGCCCCATCCAGGTTGATACCTGCATGCCAAAAAATCTGTCATGGTCGATGCCACTCTTTCATCTCTAGGACCTCCTGTTGTTCTTCACATCCTGTGTACTTTCTCCTGAACTCGGCACCGATGTCACAAGGGATTCCTCCTAGCGTTACCAGCAAGACATTGGCAATGTGGAGATTGCTTAGGAGATGCTTCATCCTCAACATTGACCACTAGATCTGAAGCCCTTTCATCTCCAATATTGGCTACAACCCAACTTCTTCCCCTCAAGGAAGGCTCCACACTAAATTTAGCCTGGTCTTGATTGAGACAAAAACCATTCTCATCCTTTGAGAATAAATAGAAGAAGAGGGACCCATTTTAAGAAAACAGAAGGATGAATCCACTTAGAGAGAGTTTGGATTTGGAGGGAAAAAATGTGATTCAAAAAAAAAGTAAGAATCAAAAGAGAGAGATCAGAAGAAAAGTCAAGTAATCTCAATCTAGCGAGAGAGACAGGGAAGGTGGTGGTTTACTAAAAAAAGAGAGGCAATTAAGTTAAAATTAGCAATAAATAGAGAGAAAAAACATTCAAGAAAAGGGTGAGTGATCTTAAGGATTTGTTTTTCACAATCTTCATCTTATGTTTTCCTTTACCCCCTCATTGTCTCAAAAACTGCTCATCTCTATTTCATTATCCTTTGTCTGTATGAAAGATTCCAAAAAGAGATCAATTGTAGTTGCTGCTTCCAAGATATCTTCCTCTTGTAGTAAAATGATAGGGAAGTCTCCTACCAGTATTTCTTCTTCGAGTGAATGATCAGTGCCCTAATCTAACTTAATTGTGCAGCACCTTTATTCTCAGTTGCAACTTCGAACAGATAAATTGGTGGTCTGTTTTTCCCAGAATACTCTCACTTGGTAGTAGTGGTATGTAGTGTTAGACAGATAAGACAGAAGCAAACAAATACACATCATAAGAAATCAACAAATTTGTATTTACTAGTTTAGCTTGCCTGGAACTCCAATCTACGCTGTCTGGAAACGGCTGGTCCATGTCCGTCCCCGTTTCCGAAACGCTGGGAAACGTTTCCATCCGTGGAAACTTACAAGAAACGGCTGGTCCATGTCCGGCCCACTCCCCTTCGCCGACTCATTCTCGTCCGCCTCCTCCGCCTCCTTGTGCTCATCGACGTCCTCCTCTCCCCCATGCCTCATATATGGCCCCTCCGCCGGCGCCACCGAGGAAAGCTTCCTCCTTTACGACCACCCCTTGCCGCCGCCGACGCTGCCGCTGCCAACGAAGAAGGCCCAGGTCGCCGGAGACTCCCTTCCGTCTTGGCACCGGCGGCCAACCCTCGCGTGCGATGCTGGAGAAGAAGAACAGGGATGAGGCGGACGACGCAATCGGGAGATGGGAGAAAAGGAAAATCGTGATTTGGGAAATGCCTTAATGGGTTTGATAGCTTCTTAACAGATCAAATGGTTAAGATCCAATAACATTATCCAATAATCTATAAATCCAATACCCTTTAACCATTAACCCTTAAGTAAATTGGGCTGCTCTTGGGCTCAAGTTAGTTGGTCTTTAATTGGGCTTTGACGTTTCCAAAATCTGGAAACTTCAACTATTGTCGTTTCCTGTTTCCGTTTCCGCGTTTCCCGTTTCTCGTCTCTAAGTTTCCAGACAGCATAGACTCCAATACGGCAGAAGCTCAGGTGGCCAGTCCTGGTGACATGGTAACTCAAGTTTGTAAAAAGAGACATGACAATCAGCAATCCCAGCAAGGCAGAGAAAGATGGCCGAGTGGTGAAGAATATCTTGGAGGGCAATGATTGAAAATAGTAGCAGCACAGCACCCCCGACTTCATGTGACCCCAATTAAAGACCATTGATATTTGTACTTTGAACCTTAAACTAGGAGCAGCGAGATGGGAGAAATATCAAGAGCAAAGAGCTAAAGGGTGCTCCTTATTATCAAAAGGGAACTCCAATTTTAAATAAATATCAAAACAACACTCTATCTCATTTTACATCCCAAAAATACCCTTTAGAACATATAGCAATTTTGTTCAAAATTGTTATAATGTGGAGCAGTTTTGTTTGAAATTGCTACAGCATGGAGCAATTTTATTCAAAACTGCTAAAACATGGAGCAGTTTTGTTTGAGACTGCTACAACATGGAACAACTTTGTTCAACCTGCTACAATATAAATTTGATCGAGTTATAGCAGTTTTGAACAATCCTGCTCCAACAATATTGAAACAAATTTGACCAACTAAGAGTGATTTTAACTAAGTTGGAAAGTATATTTTGATATAACAGTGATTTTTGAAAGTACGAGCAATTTGGCTTTACGTTGTAGCAGTTTTGGAACAAGAGTATTTTCAAAATGAATATTTGAATGGGGTGCTGTTTTGATATTTTAAAAACTGGGGGCACCCTTTGATGATAATGAAAATAAGAGATGCTCTTTTGATTTTTGCATAAATATCAAAACTTCATCATAGAGACTTAGAGCAGAACCATGAAAGGAGTTTTGGAAAAGTTGCGATGCAAGGTCATTGACAATTGAACAAGAGGTAGATATCTTAAAATGTAATATCCTTGTTTGTAGATAGTGTCAAGGACACCGACCTCAAAATCTCACAAAAATAATGAATTTGGTTTTACCCATATGAAAGCAAGAACCAACCACCATGCAGCACAAAAGGTGCACCAACCCCAGAGAGGTACACTCATATCAAAAGGCTCTTAACCACCCACCATCAAATGCCTAAAAAACAAGGAGATGGTGAAGTGTCGAGCGAAGGGTTTGTGCTTCTGAAATAGCAGTAATTTACAGGATAGTTAATTTTGTGAAGAAGTGGAATTAGTGGTGATACTAGTGTCCAGTCAGTGAGAGTAGTGGCGGTAATTGTTTATTTTATCCTTCTACATTTGGCAGATGAAGTATTTACATAAAAACTACAGGGATACCCATTGGTACTGCCAAGTATACAGGATATGCTATAATAATAGTTTTTGATCCACTATAGTAAAATATCACATTAGTAATTAAATCAATATTAAGGTTATATTATCTTTTTTTTTCTATCCAAAATTCATAACTTTCTAGTATATTACTGCATTTCCCATGCAATTTTAAGCATGCATACTAATCATCTTCATATTTCTCAATCTCTAAAGAAAGAGATATGTGTGAATCATGTGATAATCCAGGATCAAGTTCTAATTAAGAACTAGTCTTGCTTGCTATGGGAAATAAAACACACTGTCCATTGAAATGTTAGAAAGAAAGAATATGGCATCAATCATAAAACAATTTAAAGACATTCTAAAAGATACAACTTACAATTGAATTGTTTGGAGGCAGGCTAATCACATTCTTCACATTGCAAGTGGATGTGCTAACTGAAATAAACATAGCATCACTCAGAATGACATAAAGTTAAGAAATGAAGAGACAGATCAATGATATCATATTTATGAGTCCTGACCCGATAATTGCCTTGAAGGGCTTCCAAAGATACAGGCATTATTAAAGTCATCATTTCCCTCCATGCTTATTGAAGAGGAAGTAGCAGCATATGAAATGGAGCCACTGATGGGGAATCCATTAACTTTTGGATGGTGTTCCACATAATTCTCATTGGTAAGATTTTGTAAAGGTATAACATGATCAGAAATATATGAGAAAGTAGAATGGACAGAATTTTCTTCAATGTTAGAGGTAACTGCATGTTGGATATCTTTTGATGAGCCAAGCAATGGTTCATTAGTCCTATCGCAAGAAAATGGCACCGCACCTTTTAAAGCCTCACAGCCCTTCTCCCACTGCAATTGCAGAAACTACACAGTAACTACCATTTTTCATTGTAGAAAGCAAACACTAAGAAATCATTAGTTTTGCAACATTAAGGCATACATACCAGGAAGCATTAACAACTTATCATAAATTTGATCAATTTGACTATACTTAAAATTCAGGAACATGTTCCAAGCTAAAGTGATGATGTGCATACCAACATTTTGGATACAATGAACTAAGAAATTGTAAATGAAGAATGTAATATATAATCTTTTTGCTATATATAAAAATAATAATAATAATAATATATTTACTAAAACCCACTTTCAGCATTGACTGATGAAATATAATAAAATAACAATTAGAAGGCATCAAGAAACTAGGTGCATTGAAAAATAAAAGCATTGTAAACATTTGAATTTAGCACTGGCTAAAATACTGTAACCTACAGTCCATGAAGTTCAAGCGCTCCACCTACACCTACAATGAAAATGATAGACAATAACAGAAAAACAACACAATAATGAGAGAATGCTGCACGAAGTTAAAAACAACGATGAATAAGTGTATGTACCAATAACAGAGAGCCAAAGGTACCATATTTTGTGTAGGAATGCCACCTAATAACATAAGTATTTATGGATATGGATTTAAATCTAGTGTCGTATAAGACAGTACAGACAATGGTTAACATTTCACATTATGTTGAGACTAAAGCAATTGTGACACAATTGATGCGTGATACTTTTGCACATGCTACCATACAAGGCAACACAAGCAATGCAAAGCTCATTAAGGGGGGTGGTATGGAGCTTGAAACAGACAATAGAAAGCTATACTGGTGGAGCACCTAATATGGGAAATTAAGGTATGATACATAATTCAGAGAATCGGTAGTATAATCATAATATCATCATAACATACATGCATTAGAAAAGCTGGACAAAACGGTAAGCAAAATCAGTATGATAAGAGATTATTTTAATTATATCAAAATGGTTACATATATATCTAGCTTGTTATTAAGCTAGAAAAATCAGTTTCAAGTTTATACTCCTTTGAAGTTATAATTTCATAATGAAAAAGTTACCAAGTAAAATCAAAAAAATGAAGAGAGCACATTATTAAGCTAAAAAGAAAATATAACATAAATTTATTGTCAATGATTATAAAATAAATTAAATGGAACATCCTTTCATTTATAATCTAATCTGTATGCAGCTTTAGAAAATTAATTTTGGATTCTTCAAGGTATAGAACTTCATATGAGCTGATCAAGGTTGGAAAACATCATAAGTTGCCAAAAAAATGGAGAAATTTGGTAGGGTAAACAAGACTTTGAAATATGAAAGTTTGAAACCATGGAATCTTAGAACCATATTGAAGTAAAACATCAAGTGATCAAATTGACAAATTACCATGAAACCTAGGAATGAGTCAGTGAGAAGATAACAGAACATGAGACGAACATTTTCAAAGATCAATTTAATTCCAAATATGGAAAATCAACAATCAGTCTTAAGGATTTACATATTTTTTCTATTGACTTACGAAATAGTAGTAATAGAATCCAATAGAATATCATTATGATGGAACTTAGAGAATATGTTGTGCAAAAGCCAGGTTACAACTAGTGTAGACTGTATTATGGCATCGAAAAGTGTGATGCTAATATGTTATTGTTTCAGGTTTTGACTGAGACCAGTAACAATGCCAAAATTTAAAATCTTGCTTCAGTCTTTTTTTGTCTTCCAAACAAATGTGTTTTGATATATGAATGGTCATGTTCTGCTGTAGCTTCCTTCAGTTTCACAAGAAATCTTATTTTGCAAGTGCTTAAGATTTTTCTGCTTTCCTGGAGTCCATAAGAGAAACTATGTATAAGGTCCACGAACACTGTAAAAAGGAAGGAATTAATTTTCCATCCGATATGAATGTAAATTATAAAATTTACCAAAAGGTATTGCTCTATACCACAATGTTTCTACTTATTTCTAAGGTTACTTGCGAATCGTGCTCCACACTTTTTTTTTTTTTAAATGGGGGCAGGTGCCATACAGAAATCAGTGCTTAACCCACCTTCAATCAATTTAATACATTCTATACCAAAGAGAAAAGCTAGTTACCTTCACTAGATCTGCTTCAGAGACCCTAAAAGAATCGACCCGATCCAGCCCTCCTCCGTGTTTCTCTAGGAAATTCTTCAGGTTCCTCAGATGCATTGAGCTCGCCAGATGCTTGATCGCATTACTACTGCAAAACAGCCCAGCTATCAGACATGCGTACTCGAAGGTGTTTGCTTTAAAATAAGAAAAAAAAAAAAGGAAAGAGCGCAAAGCATTCATCTTCATAAGAGCATGCCCCAATTTAACCTTGAAAGCCCTAAGCAACGCTGTATGAGGGGAAAGGATAAGAGAAGGGGTTTACCGTGCGAAGAGGCTGCCAGTCTCGCGCAGATCACAACTGCAGAAGATGCACCAGAGGCCATTGAGAGCATCGTGCTCGGGGCGAAGAAGGGAAGGATTTCGTACAAAGGAGCGGAGATCGGAGATCTTGCGGTGGAAACGAGAAAGGTGGGTGGTGAGCGCGCGGACATGGCTGGGGAAGTACCTGTGGCGATTCCCTTGGTCGTGGTTGCACCTGCACACCGTGCAGAATTGAAACTCCCTCCGGCCTTCTCCAGTTCGCTTCGCCTTCGCATTCAACGCCATCGTCGGCGGACCTGGCGAGTTCTCCGTCTCGATGCTCGGGCCGAGGAGCCTACCTCGACGCCCTTTTAGGTAACGCTGTCATCGGGCCGGGCCGAGCCGGGCCTGATCGGCCTTTTAAAGCTGCCGATTTTTTTTTTAATATTGTTATTATTATTAATAATTTAGATATTTAATTTTCAATTCAATTAATTTTAAAAATCATCGATCCAATTAATATTTAAATAAAAAATCTTTTTTTATTTTTATTATCATAAAAATGATGGTTCGTTTTTTGAAAAAAGATATTAAAAGAGCACTCTTATACATTTTCTATTTTAAAAATATCCTTTTTAAATATTATTGTAATAAATTTGCGTAAAAGTAGATTATCAATTATTTTGCATTGTAGCGACAAAAAATTCTTTTTGAAAGCTTTTATCAATTTTTTTAAATATAAAGCTTACGTATTTATCATCAATAATTGTGTGTGTTTTTATGGTGAGTGAGGAAATTAGTCACGCATAAAGTTTTGAAAGTGAGAATTTTATTACAACTTTTGCACGAGTTTTTTTTATTTATCTTTAGAGATAAATGTTGAAATTATCTCAAATTTGATTACGATGTTTATGAATACAACTAATGTTGATTGAAGTAGCTTTTTGTCATTATTTTTTATATTTATGTGGTCTTAAGTATATATCTAATTTTAACATTTACTACCATTTATTTGGTATGATAATGGATGGAATATAGAGAGTTGGTCCATTGTTAATAATAGTTAGGGTTATATAGGAGCTAAGTCGAAATAAATTTTATAATATTCAAGATTGTTTGATATGATAATCTAGTCATGCTGAGCTGAACATACAAAAAACCAAGTCCTTGAAATAATTATTTAAGTTTAATTTATTTTTTATGAGTTTGAGTTTAGTTCAAGTTTGGCTTGAGTTCGATTCTTTTAAATGTTTAAAATTTTTATATTTTAAATTTATTTGGTTAATTATTAAAGTTGACAATAGAAATTTATTTAAATTTTTTTTTATTTTGTATATTAATAGAAGTTTTATCGATACATATGAATCATGAATATTAATGAATTAAATATATATGTATCTAAATTTATTTATTTAATTTATTTATTCTTATTTATTTAATTATTCAACAAATAGAAATAAATTTTTATCAAATGACATGGCAGCCAACTCTGATTAACATTCACAAATATTGAATATGCTAAGACACAGTTATAAATCCAAAATTAAACATTTTTAATATTAGAGTTGGAGGATCCATAAGTTATCTACAACTATAACTCCCTCGCTAATATAAATTTTAAATATATATTAATAATTACTCTTATGATATATAGGGTTTAAAAAAAAATAATAGTAGATTAGATAAGTGAATTACTTCTCAAACTCATTAAATTTTATATTTTAATTTTAAATTTTAAAAGAAAAAATTCTTCTCAACTCACAAGTCAATCTAAGCCCATCATAGTTCATCTAGATCTATAATCCATGTGGATTAATCCATTTAAATTTATTTTTAAATAGATTGATAAAATATTAATTTAATCTATTTAATTTATTTGGCGTGATAAGTTAATTTGACGATGATCCAATTCAAATTGACCATTTAATATAATATATAAAGATCTAAAACCATTTTTAAAAATGTACTATATAATTTGGGGCCAAATATGCTTAATGGACTAACATAAAAGCCCTTTGATTTAAAATTCCAACAAATAAATAAATTAATGATAAAAATGAAAATAAAAAATAAAAAATAAAACGGATGCAAGTGACATGTTAAATTTAGATATTTTCAAATAAAAGATTTTAAATAAAATCTACATTTAAACAAAGAGAGAAAAAATATCTATTTTTCAATGCCGGAGTAAAGTCACATTAAATCACATTGATATAAAATATTCTATAAAAATCATTCTTCTATTTTCTTTTCTCCCCATTTTTACCCATACAAGCTTCTATTTTTAATAATTTTTTATAAAATAAATATTTTTTCCGTAATATATTTGTAGACATTTTGTCATTGTAATTTTTGTTTTTTGTTTTTCTTAATTTTGTATTCAAATTATTTTTTAAAAAAAGTAAATATTTTTAAAAATAATAAAATATTTTTTAATATGTTTTACAATTAACTGGTGCAGTGGTACTGCAGCGTCGTCGCTGCTGCTTTCCCAATAAAACAAAGGTGTGGTCTTTTTCAACCACTGGCCCTCCTTCTCTCATTACTGCTCTTTAAGATCTCCGTCTCCCTCTCTTTCTCCTCGTTGGTCTTCGCTCAATCTTCCCTCGATCCCTTCTGCCTCTGCGAAATCCTGTCGCTGGGGCCACGCTTGCTGCTCGAAGCCTCAAATGCTCCAACTCTGAGGCGCATGCTGCAACTCGGTGGCCAAGGCCGTGGGTAGCTTTCCCGTTTATCCATAACCAGAAGAGGCCTCCCGAACCCTCTCCAGACGGTCCTCCACGCCAGAAAGATCAGACCTGGATTCGGCAGACACTCCATTGTATTTGATCCTGAGGCGAGTCTTCCGCTCTTCCCATTTCATACGTTTCCGTCCGGAAACGCTTTATATATTGCCAGGGGAACTGAAAAGGAACGGTCTTGCAGGGACGACGCTTTTTGTTTTTGTTATCCTTTGTGTGTACGATTTGTTAGGAGGGGTGGAATTGATTTTCATTGCTGCTTCTGCGGTCCATGTGGTGTATTGAAGAGGATTATCTGGAATCCACTAGTTTCGAGATTTTCGATCTAGGGTTTCCCCCTTTTATCAATCCATGCCGTAAATAATGTGTTTTTTTTTGGCTTAAGCCTTTTCTTTCCCCTATTCAGTAAATCTTTCACTTTACCTGATCGTGAATTCCAATTGTTTTAGTTAGGCGCGGGGACCATCGATTGACTCGATCTCTGGTTCTTAGATGGTCCTTCCAATCTTCTATGGATAACTTTTAGTATGTTTGCTACCTTTTATGTCCGTAAGCTTTGTCGTTATGGAGCAATATTATGATATTTGTTCCACCAATGCCCCGACACTATTTTCAACTAAGAAAGTGGAGTCTTTTCCTAACTCAAATCAAATCAAGTATCAAGTATCAAGGAGCTTTTACATTGTTTTCCTTTCAGGTTGTTTTTACTTGGAGCTGTTGTAATGAAGGGTAAATCATGTAGTTTAAAGATTTGCTTATTTTCACAAAAGGGATCAAATTTAGAGGGATGAGCAGCAAGATGCTTTAATTCACCAGTTACTTTAATTCACCAGTTATTTTGATTAATGAGTGGGTGGATAAAAATGGATAGGACCCTTGGCTCCTCCTTTCCATCCATATAGGCTCACCAGTAAGTGGGTGGATCAGGAAAGCGACCAAATGACAAAGTTATAGTTGTGTCTCTTCAAATGACCACTTGCTTGCTCATGAACAACACAAGGACCTTCTTCTCCCCATCTCACCTCCACATGTTTCCATTAATTCCCATGTGCATTGAATTAACCACACCTTATATGAGAGGAAAAAGAAGAAAGGAATTAAGTCATCTTCCTTCCATCCACTTCTTGATGAAATCAAAGGGGCAAATGTAATATCACTTATTTATGTTGTGTTTATTTGTTTCTCATTTATGGAGTAAAATTTTAGCAACAAAAGGGTTGTTTATCTGAATTAGTGCTCATTCTTGCAACTCTAGGACCTCTTCCTTGACTTTATCATCCTTGCCGACCACATTTCGATGGACCTAGAAAAGATTAAGGTAATCAAGGACTATCCAAGCCGCATGCCGTTCAAGAAGCTCAAAGCTCTCATGACTTCATGACCTTTAATTAGGGGGATTTTAGTACCATCATGACTCCTGTAACCCTGCCTTAAGAAAGGATAATTTTAATAGACTAAATCTCTCTAAAGGATGACTAAGTCCCTTGTTATTAGAAAATTCTCTAAACTATTTGAGATGTTCTGTAGCGTGTCTGGGATAGGTACTGTATAGGAGGAACAGTGAGCTAAAAAGGACATCCAATTGCAGTTTTCCATAGAAACTCAATAAACTCGAGAATTCTATTCCACCTATGACAAAGAGTTTTATGTTATTGTTCAAACCATTAGACATTGACAATATTACTTACTATCCCACGAGTTCATCCTCTATTTGAATCATAATGTAGGATTAAGATTAGGGGGATGAATAGCCTTAAACGAAACTTAAATGTAGTAAGAAAACTAATTCCGCAACAAGAAAACTAAAAGCAATGCACAATCAAACAAATACACAAAAGAAAGAGAGAAACAATGCTAACTCAATGATTTATGTGGTTCCACAACCCCAAGCTCCTATTCTATGGCTTATGACCATTTAATAGGTCACTCCACGAATCTCACTAACTCTCTCCTTCTCGGAAATCTTTTGGAGGTGGAGAAACATCTTACAATGCCTTGATTACAAAAGTGCAAAAGAGAAATTACAATGAGTAGAGAAAAGAGTTTCAGAGTAGAGAATTTTATAGAGAAACTCTGTTGTAGTCCTTTTGTCGGGGTTGATTGCTCAATTGACTCATTTGAAGGTCTAGGTTGTCTTCAGTCGATTGAAGCATTCACCAAGCAAATTCTAAGGCTTTTGTCCAAGCCTAATTTATCCCTCGATTCTCCAATTTTACATCTACATTTACAATCATTGTTGCATAAATGAAATCCACCAAGTCATTAGAGAATACTCTTCTCCAAACCTCTCCAGGATTTTGTTTGGAGTTTTCTTCACCTTGTCAAGCTTTTAGGTAACCTTGACTTGCTTTGCCAGGCATGTGATCACCTTTGATCTATTGGACTTCCTCTTGCCAGACATACAATCACCCTTGATGTGCCAGGATTTCGTCGTGCCATGTCAAACATGCATACACGTGTGACAAGTCCTTTGTCTAACATCAAAATTGATTGCACCAACAGATAAGGCATTGACATTCAGCCCTAGAAGAAGCTTAAGTAGCAAACATGCCAGGTTGGTGAGTTTCAGTCAATTGGTATTTTCTTTTTTTATAATAATCAGTAATAATTATAATCTTAATTATATTCTAGCATACCTCCCTTATTTAGAATGTTTATTTGCAGGATTGCTTTTCAGTAAGTCTATACAAGTGGTTCAAAGTCCTATAATTCAACATTTTTTCAGCTAATAAAAAGAATTCCAGTTTGTTTTCTTTGCTTGAAACTTTATTCATTGTTCGTCTTTTGTGCAACATCATGCTATTTCTTTTATTTGTGGCTCTTTATTTTGATTTGTCTTTTTTTTTTTATAAGTTGTATAATGTGCCAACTATAGAGCTGAGTAATACCACTGGGATCATAGTCTGGGCTTATTGTTTCCATGCAGCTTGAATGCTTTTACCTCTACTAACCTGGACTTTGGCATTATCAGGGCAATGACAATATTCTCAATGCATGGTTTCCATCGATCTGTTTGATCATTGTTTAGAGGTCCAAATCATGGAGCCTTCTTTCCTGGTTATCAGATTTTGCATTCTGTGATTTTTATCCTACTGATGTTTGATAGATCACAAACCATTTTAATGTGGGCCTATCAAACAACTCTCCAAGTGAAGCATTTTGCGTGATGAAGATTTCAGACACTCTATGCAATTGGAGGAGTTTGGCTTGGGCATGGAGAGAAATTTTTGCAGTCAGCTTCCTTCTCTTACATCCCTCCATTTGATTGCATCAGGTGGTCAGCACTCTGAAATTAGTGTTGCATACTTTTCATGGCCTATTTCTACCCTAATGCATGCTGCCGCAGAAGATCGAGCTAATTACTTTGCTAACCTCCAGAAAGGAATACTACCAGCACATGTTGGCAAATTGCCAACTGGCCAGCAAGCCACAACACTACTTGATCTGATGACTATAAGAGCATTCCATAGTAAGATTCTTCGTCGTTTCAGTCTTGGTACTGCAATAGGATATAGAATCAGAGAGGGGATATTGACTGACATCCCAGCAATTCTCGTTTTTGTTGCTCACAAAGTGCACAAGAAATGGCTCAGTCTCAACCAGTGCCTGCCATCTACCCTTGAGGTAAATAGTAGTTTCATGTACAGTTGGGTTGTTATGAGAATGAGGATTCCATGCTGCAGTTAATTTTGATGTTACCATGCCCTCTATCCTTAATAGAGATTTAAAATTTTTCAGGGTCCAGGGGGCATATGGTGTGATGTGGATGTAGTGGAATTCTCTTATTATGGCGCACCAACACTAACTCCCAAGGAGCAATTGTACAATGAGCTTGTAGATGAGCTGCGAGGAAGTGATCAATGTATTGGTTCAGGCTCTCAGGTACTAAGTAGATTATTTAAAACCAAATGCTTCTAATACTTCTACATGTATGGAATAGCTTATTGTGCAACTATTAAATAAATTACTAGATTTTGTGAAGTTCATTGCTTGATGAATGAAAAGGAATGCCACATAAACATGGGCTTTTGACTTCTATTTTCTAAGAGTTATTGTTGGACTAACAATCTTTGTTGTTTAATGGTGCTTTGAGACATTCAAATCAGTTGATTACTGTTTCTTCTATACTACACTGCATCAGGTTCCTAATCTGGTTTGTTTTTTGAGTGATTTGGAGTGTACGATTGTGTTTTGACAAAGTTTGTTTGTACCCAATATTCAATGCTTCATGTATCATACCCCTTTTAGCTTCTTGCCTGTTAGAACCTATTAGACAATTTAAAGAATCTTAGGGAAGTGAGCTGTTGTGTTAGTCCAAGTTCAGCTACATTAGTCCATCTAATGGCAAATTAAAGTGTGAGTGTTATTTTGTTTTCAACTTGTCTTAAATGCAGAAATATAGTTTTTTGAATTAAGCACAACTTAGATTGCTCCAGCTGATGAGTTTTTTTGCTTCTGTTTCTCATTGATCTAGTGCAAACTATGATTTATCCATGTCTTTTTCTGTTAATATTAGGTTGCAAGCCAAGAGACATATGGGACCTTAGGGGCTGTTGTGAAAAGCCGAACAGGCAACAAACAGGTTGGGTTTCTAACAAACCGTCACGTCGCAGTTGATCTGGATTATCCTAATCAAAAGATGTTCCATCCGTTACCACCCAACCTTGGACCTGGAGTCTATCTTGGTGCAGTTGAGAGGGCCACGTCTTTCATTACAGATGATGTTTGGTATGGGATTTATGCAGGAACAAATCCAGGTAGCTCAAGATCTAGCATTACATTATATTTGATTTCAGCTCCGTGTTCATTCTTGCTAAGAAGCTACTTAGAAATCCTTGTTTTGCTTATTCGTTTGAATGCGATGGGACTGTGAAGTCAATGCTTTTGATAAATTATTCTAGAAGGAATGTGAGATCATGTAAAGGAGAAATGATTTTTTGAAGCCATTTATATTGGTCGAGCTTTATCACTCACACTCCCAAACATATTTCAAGATATTATTCAATTTGATTATTTTGTACACCTGTCTGTCTTTGCTGATAAAATATACCCTTTTCATTCTGGTGTACCTGCAGAAACTTTTGTCCGAGCTGATGGTGCATTTATACCCTTTGCCGATGGATTTGATGTCTCCAGCGTTACCACCTCAGTGAAAGGACTGGGTGAGATTGGTGATGTTAAATTTATTGATCTCCAGTCGCCAATTGACAGTTTAGTCGGGAGAAAAGTTATGAAAGTTGGGAGAAGCTCTGGTTTAACTAACGGAACCGTGACGGCTTATGCTCTTGAATACAACGACGAGAAAGGAATATGCTTTTTCACAGACTTCCTTGTTGTGGGCGAGAACCTGCAAAATTTTGATCTTGAAGGTGATAGTGGGAGCCTTATTGTTCTAACAGGAGAAGATTCTGAGAAACCTAAGCCTATAGGTATCATCTGGGGTGGGACAGCTAACAGGGGAAGATTGAAGCTTAATAGTGGCCATTCTCCCGAGAATTGGACAAGTGGAGTTGATCTGGGTCGTCTTCTTGATCTTTTGGAACTTGATCTCATAACAACAAGACAAGGACTTGAAGGTTTGATTCTTCACTTTTGATGCTGTAAAATTAAATAAATCTCAATGCAATATTTTCTCCTTATCTTCCCTTGTTGATCGCTTTGTATCTTTCTTTCACTTTGTTACTACAGATGCCCTACAGGAGCATAGATTTGCTTTGGCAGCTTCGATCAATTGCACAGTTGGTGAATCATCTCAAATGATAAGGAACTTGCGAGATAAAAAGGATGATGAAATATACAAACCTTTATGCATTGGCATTCAACATTCCCGTTCTGAAGGTGCTACTGGTTCAGGAGTGAATGCATTTCATAAGGATGCTGAGTTTCAGTTTGACAGAGTTGAGGTTGTGAACAACATTGAAGAGCAGCAGTTTGTTCCAAATTTAATTAGCACGTCTCCGGCAATCCTTGTGGAGGATGACAATTTTGAAAGGAAGAATCTATCTGCATTAATAAACTCATCCAAGGATGATAGTTGTATTTCATTGCATTTTGGGGATCATGAAACCTAGGGACAATGTTATGATGATAGCATGGCGATTAGATTTACAAAGACATTCATTGTGTGACTTACGTGTTCAAGTATAACTTTCAATGATATCTGTATAACACGGATGAATTCTACAATTTGAGATGGAAATTATTAACAGCCTTTTGAAGGGAGGACCGAGTTATCTTTCAACTACAGAAAAGCCTCACTTGTTTCTATCTTCGTTAAGTGGATCTACACGTTCAAAAGGTCAGTTAACCATCTGGTCAGACATTTCACATGTTTTCTCGATAGCTTCTCTAAAGTATACAACCCTGAATATGTAACAGACAATTTCATGAATAGGTTGTCCTTGACTTACTCTTGCATAAATTTGATTTTCATTTATTTTTGCCCTTCCAATATTCAATGCCAATCAAGAATGTAAGTTGTTAGTTTATTCTGATGATAGTTCAATTGTTTAAAAACATCATTAGCTGGATAGTTTAATGCGCCGCTTAGCATATTCAGAGGACAAATAAACATAGTTACTTTGGTTAATGAGTGAATTGGTCACTTTCAATGAGTTAACTACTGTGGACTTGTTTGTTTCCGGTTTGTCGTTACGAGTTGATTGAAGTTTCAATAGAGTTTGGCTTATTTCTTTTGTTTTATTTTTCATGTATATGCATATACTTCTCACATTGCTTCAAGTATGTCCGTAAGGTATAACTTTCGACTATATATGTGTGTTCCTCATTAGCTGAAGCCTTAAATTACATGAACAAGTTTTGTGGTCTCTCTCTCTCTCTCTTTCTATGTATATTGAGGTCTGCTTGTTTGTTGCACAATACTGAACTTCTCTATGCATCTTTCGCCTCTATTTATGGATACGAAACAGTTTCGCCTCTTTGTCGTCAACCATCCACACACTAGAAAAGCTTTGTGGTTGCCTGGAAATAGTTCAGAAGAATTACCATAGCTGTGTAAATTAGATATGAACAGAAGTAGTTAGGAACCGGTATAAGAACTTGAAACCTTCAATTTCTCACAGGAAGTCACTTTGTTTCAGATAGTTTACAATCAAGCCAAACTGTGTACTTTGCTCCTTTTAGAAGGCCGGAATAGAACGAGGACATGTGAAAGATCAACGACCTAGCAACTGCCACTCGGAGAAGAAAACATGTGATAAGTGTAAAAGGAAAGCCATCGAACTCTCCTACCTTTGTTTAGCTAGTTCTGTGAGAGAATCCCATCGAGGAAAAGAAATCAAACATCATCCAATTGTTAGTGAGCGAGTGATTGAAGCTGCCAGATGATCTAGTAGAGGAAAATCATTTCTTTGAAACACTCAATTCTTGATTTCTGCCTGATACTATCTAATTGATACCCGGCAAGCTAACTCTGATCTAACAAGAACAGCAAGTCGATCCTCGACTAGATCAAGCTGGCAGCTTCAATCTCTCGCGCTAACAAAACAAAAGCCAAGCTCAAGCAAATGGGGAGATAAAGGAGAATGACTAGCAGAACTCCTTTTCCATCTGTTTTATACAAACAACACATCTCATTACCAAACCCTAATATCCTCTACTTGCGCCATTGGCATCAATGTGTGCTCATGGTGTGTTTCGGTCCTTTGCTAGCACAGCTAGCGACAACGACTCTTGTCTCTGTAGGCAGATCAATACGATATCGGAAACAATAATGGCCATGATACTGAAGGATACAATAGCAATCTAGCAGCACACATATATCATATGAATTGCATGCTTAATCTACATTTGTTTGTGGCTGTGCTACGAGTTGTAGTGCCACAAGATATCTGTTGTCTGGCGTATCTCTGTGGGCAAAGAAGGGCACACCCCAGAATCTGTAGGACCAGTGTCCTTATTTAATAGCTTAACCTTTCTGAACTGTTGTTGGCCGATCGACTGTCCCACGACTTTGATGTGTTCATTAAAGGACTGAAAAGGAGGTTTCAAGGTTGTCAAGGTGCACAGGCAACTTGCATCTTCTTCCTCCTCTTTATAACTGAGATAGGGTTATGGTGTGAGCCATATCTTCCAACTAAGTTGGATTGGGAAAGTAGTTATCGCGCATTCGATATGCGTATATCTGAATCGTCGGAAACTTAGCAAACTAGTGGAGATGAGTGGGTTTAGTAGCTACAAACAAAGAGATTTTTATCCATCTGTATGGTAGCTATAGAAAACACTTCATTTTGAGTTGAAATGATCATCACAAAAACTCTTTGATCCTTCCATTTTGGTTTAAAGAAGCCAAACCTTAGGCCAAATATTTGAGTGTTTTTAGTACAAACTTTAGTAAAAGGTGGAATGGTTGGTCCCACGACCATCTGTGAGAAGGTAAATCGGAAAACTGTAGTTGACTACTATGGGGGAGGGCATGATCTCGATTTCGCCGAGATTTGACCCTTGTCTACTTCAACAAGTATGTTCCAGACTAACCAACTTAGCCATCTACGTGGAGCTTAGTACAAACAAACTTATCATTTATGCTTTGTTTGGGAGGAGGTGAGGGAAGGGGAAGGAAAGGTAAATAAGAGGAAGGGAACTTTGAACTTTGAACTTTGTTTGGAAAGGAGTGAGGGAAGAGGAGGGAAGGGTAAGTTTTAACCTTCCTTACCCATGAAAAGGATGATTTTCTTACCCTCCAATTTGAGGTGTAAGAAAAGGAAAGACAATTCTAAATATTATTTATTCCAATTTTATTCCTATTTTAAAATATTAATTTTTAAATAATTTATTTAATATAAATTTTTTAAATTTCTCTCGCTGAGCACGATCTTTTCGCTCTTTTCTTATATCAATAAATTTTTATAGAAATATATATAAAATATTAATGTATTCTTTGTCGTATCAAAGTGTACAGATTTTGTATTTCGCATACTTATTGTATTGTGTGTTTACTCATTATTTCTTTGAAATTTTTTATTTATTTAAATCGTAAATATTAATTTTAGTTGGTCTTATATTGGCAAGAAAAATCTTACATCTATAAGTTTAATAAGCTGCGGACGAAACTGTAAAATTGGAAGTGCAATAGAGGCGGATGAATATCGTTCGTTTAATATTTATCTTTTGTCTTTGAAAACACTTATCTTTGAAATCAAAATATAGTGGAATTTAAAACACAAATAAGATGACATAGTTGGTTACTTGGTTCGTAGCTCTTAAGGTTACTACTTCAAGGTTTATGATCCTACGATGGATCATTTACAAATAGATAATCATTAATCTTTTACTTTCAAAATTCTTTTACTTTCAAAATTCTCTCAGATTATTTATGAATAGGCAATCATTAATCTTCTCCTTTCGAAAATCTATGGGAGGCTGAGAAAATCTTTACAATTTGAGAAAGTAGTAACATTTTATTATACCTCTAAATGAAATGTAATAATTAAAATATTATCAAAAATAATAAAGTGTAGAGTTTTGGAGTTGGTCGTCGAAGACATCCGATATGTAGACGACAGAACTTGCACGAACAAATGAATAAATGAAAGAATTGAAGAATGTGTGTTGTTCTTAGCTCGGTCGTCGAGATACTTTTATTAGTTTTTATCGATCAATTGATCACTATTATAGGTCGAATGATTCAAATTCGATCTCGCCAAATTCAATCTTTTGATTTTTATCTTTTTCGACCACTATTATCAATCAAACAACGCGTTCGTTTTGTGAGATCATAGTGCTTTGATTTATGCAGGGCCACATCACGTTTGTATGACTATATATGAGAATTTGATACCGCTTCGTGCATTTGATGCATTGCTCACGCTTGCACGCCTACATGCATGAGAAGTTGCTGTATGCATAAGAATTAAGTAGGACTAAATTGATGCATCATTCTAAAAATAACAGGTAAAATTAATTAATTTTATATTAATTATAATTATTATATTAAAAAATATAAAATCCTATTTATGTCAATTTCCTTTCCTTTTATCTTATTTTATATCTTCATTCTCTCAAGAGCTAACAAATCAATACTGTGGATCTCATTTTATATGATATAAAAAATTTAAAATTACTTGATGATAATTTTTTAAAAATAAAATATTTAAATCTTAAAATTTTTTTAACACATAACATAACATGTTATATGATTTATGTTTATTTTTAGAATTAAAAGTTTTAAAAAAAATAATAAATCCAGAATTATAAATTACAATTGAGGTATTAAAAAATTAAATTATTTTTCAAATGCATGAATAACTTATAAAATATTATTAACTATACTTATTAGCGTAGCTTTAGTAAAAAAAAATTTCAAAATTAAAATTAATAAAGTCTTATTTACATTAAGAATGTCTTGAAAAAGATTAAATAATCTAACAATTTTATCAATTAAAAAAATTTATTAACAAAATTTGAATATAAAATTTTAATTAATAATTTTACATCTTAAAAAAAAAATTTAAATCCGTTGTTGTCGGTCTCAAATCCGAATGAAAAAAAATGAGGGAAAATTTTATATTTAAAAAATATATTAAAGGTCTAAAAAAAATTTTAGTCTAGGCCCCAGGTCTCAAATCCGAATGAAAAAAAATGAGGAAAAATTTTATATTTAAAAAATATATTAAAGGTCTAAAAAAAATTTTAGTCTAGGCCCCATAAAACCTTGAGACGGTCTTGATCTTGTGAAGGCGAATTGAACAAAATTGATCTAGTCGTTTGGTTATTTAATAATAAATCCGATTTACTACAATGACATGCGTTGAACCGGATTCAGCTGGTTAATTTTCTATTCCGGATTAGCCGGAACCTAATTTAATCTTGATTTAATACTGTAGCTTCTCAAAAAAACCTAATCGCGCCTCTTCCCTCTTCCCCGCCGCGACACCTCCTCTCTCTCACGTCTGCCCTAATCGCGCTATTTCTTCTTCCTTGAAATCGCGCGAGTGCCGCTGGAAATCACAGGACTAGGGGTGGGAAAAAATACCGAATTTTCGGTATACCGCAGATACCATACCGATATTTACCGTTCATACCAAAAATTTCGATATACCAAAATTTCGGTACGGTATAATACCGTACCGAATTTTTCGGTATCGGTATGAAATTATTATTTTTCGATATTTCGGTATACCAACATTTTCGGTATAATACCGTACCGAAATTATCAGTATACCAAAATTTTTAGTATTTTCGGTGTAATATACCGAAAATTCGGTATACCGAAAAATTCGGTATACCGAAATTTCGGTATACCGAAAAATTCGGTATACCGAAATTCCGGTATACCGAATTTTCGGTATGGTAACGGTCTAGATTTTTTTATGCCAAAATTTTCGGTACGGTATACGGTATCATATGCAAAATTCGGTATACCGTACCGACCCAGCCCTACACAGGACCACCGTGCTTTAAGAAGGCAAAATCTTAGGGAAAGTGTTGCGAGTTTTTTCTTCTTCCTCACAGAGTTGAAGACGGTGAATGTGCCGGAAACGAACAGATTTGAACTAGGGCTACGTCGGAAACCACGGCGAATACCCTTGTGGGAAAAAGAGGCGAGATTTTAACTGGGTTAATTTATGACGGACTCATATAATATAGTGGGATGAAACTATCTGACTTATCAATTTAACAGATTAAAAAAATTTTGATTCAATTTAATTCAAAGTAGATTATAGATTAGACGGGTCAATCCATGAGCGATCAAATTCAAAATCGGTCGCTAATTTTAGCGATCGAATTCTATTTCGGTCGCTAATTTTAGTTACTGAAATCTATTTCGGTCGCTAAATTAATGATCGAAATAGAATTTAGTCGCTAAAATTAGCGACCGAATTCAAAATCGATCACTAAAATTAGCGATCGAAATAAAATTTTAATCATTAATTCTATCATTAATATTTAAAAGAGGTGCATTTCTTTTAATGAATTGAACATATAAAAGAGTAGTCTCTTGGCAAAAGTCTATACGGTATAAGATATTAACTGCATTCCTAACCACATAACAGGAGGGTACCAAACTAAATAAATAAACTCCTCAAAAGAAAAATGCCTACTAGTATAGTAATAGCATTTCATGATTATTCATTCTACTGTATCTCTCAACAAATCAAATATAAATTTCTTAAATTAAAAAAAATAAAGAAAAAAGATTCACTACAGCTTCTTTAGAAGACATGACAACGATCGCAAAACGTCTCTTTTTCGATTCTAATTTTAGCGACTGAATATGAATTCGGTCTCTAATTTTAGCGACCGAAATAGATTTTGATCGTTAATTTTAGCGATCGAATTCTATTTCGGTCGCTAATTTTAGCTATTGAAATCTATTTTGGTCGCTAAAATTAGCGATTGAATTGAAATTCGGAGAAGGAGATCCTGCCAGAGAAGAGATCGTGCCGGAGAAGGAGATTGGAAAGGGAGATCGTGCTGAGAAGGAGATCCCGCTAGAGAAGGAGAGACGGCAGAAGAGAAGAGGAGCGTGTGTAGGGTTCGGAAGAGACGGCAGAAGAGAAGAGGAGTGTGTGTTTCGGGTTTGGGAGTGAGGATTCCATAAAAAAATGCTAATTAGCGACCGAATGCCGGTTCGATCACTAAATTATCGATCGAACGCCATTTCGATCGCTAATTAGCAGTCGAACACCGACTCAGTCACTAATTAGCGATCAAACTCCAGTTTCGTCGTTAAATTAGTGACGGAACTCCTCTTCGGTTGCTAAATTAGCGATCGAACTAGAGTTCTGTCGCTAAATATTAATGACCGAATTAAAATTTCATCGCTAAATTCTTCCTCATCATACAATCCTACAATTACCGACCCTATTAAATTTTGATTGCTAATGTAGCGACCGAATGTTAACTTCTGTTGCTAATTTAGCGACCAACTTTTAACTCCGATCGTCAATCAGCCATTGAACTCATGCCTGTCGCTAAATTAGCGATCGTTTAAAATTCGATCGCTAATTTAGCGATCGAATTCTAATCGGTCGCTATTTAGCGATCAAAGTTAAAAGTCGGTCGCTAAATTAGCGATCGAATTTTAATCGGCCGCTAATTTCGTTGGTATTTGTTGATTTTTTTTGTAGTGCCTCTTCACCGAAAGGAAGGCATAGGATGGCGTAGTGGTCAACGTCCTCGTCATCAGCCGATTGCGTACTACGACCTCCGACCATGACGTGAAACCGGATATAGAAATGAAGGAATCACAGAGTTGAAGATGGTGAATGTGCCGGAAACGGACAAATTTGAACTAGGGCTACGTCGAAAACCACGGCGAATATCCTTGTGGGAAAAAGATGCGAGATTTTATCTGGGTTAATTTATAACGGACTCATATAATATAGTGGTATGAAACTAACCGACTTATCAATTTAACAGATTAAAATTTTTTTAATTCTATCTAATTCTAAGCAGATTATAGATTAGACGGGTCAATCTATGAGTCTGTTAAAAAATATTAAAAATTTTAACTTTGAATTATAATTTAAATTGATTAAATTGAAAATTTTAAATTTTAATTGTAATTTTTAAACTTGAATTGTAATTTAAATAGATCAAACCTAATTAAATTTTCTATCTTAATTTTAAAATTTAAAATAAATAAATAAACTTTCTTAACCCACAGGCCAACTCAAGGCCACCGCGGGCCAATCCATGCGGGTCACGAGCCTAGACGCGTCAACCCATCTAAACTCATCTGAAAATGGATTGATAAAATTGCAACCAATCCATCTAAATTTCTTGGCGGGGCGGATCAACCCGGCGAACCTAATCCAAATTGACGGCCATAATTTTAACCGCTTTTAAATTTAAAAAGGCACACTTAGTTTATAAAATATAAATGACTGTGATGATTAAAAATCGATAAATAACATTATAAAATAAATTTAAAAGCATAATTTATCAAATGATAATTTTATTTTATTGTTTCAATTATAAAAAATTATCAAAAACTTTTTATAAATATATTTTAATTGTCATAGTAACAAAAAAAATTTAAAAAAAAATAGAAGAGTGGATGAACTTATATTATTGAAATTTGAGCTTGATTTTGTATTTAATTAATATTTGAGATTTATGAAATTTTTTTAATCCGAGATTTTGTATTTAATTAATATTTGAGATTTGATTTTGTATTTAATTAATATTTGAGATTTATGAAATTTTTGTATAATTTTTAATGTTATTTTTTATTTTTATATATACTCTAATATAATATAATATTTTATTTTCATTAAAATAGTCATTTGATGTGTTTGATAGCCTGAAGCTCAGGTCCCCGAGCATACATTTTTATACGCCATTTCTCTGTGGATTGGCATGGACAAATTTACTAACTATGTGAATATTAAATTTATTGATTTAATTTATCCACGATGACCTTTTTAATAATTATTTTTATATAATTTATTATTTAAAATAATTGGCATCCTTATTTTCAAATGGTCCAAGCCGAGTCAAAAAATAATTCACGCCTTAATCCTGCAAGAAAGAAATAACACACGTGAATAATGTGAAGTGCCGCCCGCCGTGAATGTTTGACCAAAAGTCAAATGTGGTAGCTAACATTCATCCAAGTCGACCTAATTGACCAGACCTCAACCTTGTCCCGACGTCCAATTATTTTTCACCCACTTTTTATTTTTATTAATTCCGAGAGGCCACATTTTATCCTTAATTAAGTATGTATTGTTTATTGTATTCGTAGGCAACTTTTCTTTAAACAAAAAATAATAAAATAAAGCTTTTTATTTAGATGAAAAAAAAATCATCTAAGCAAATGAAGTTTTCTTTTTAAAAATTGATAAAGGAAAACAATAAAAAGAATCAATTACTTACTTTTGAACAAAAATAATAAAGAGGATGGAAGAATTTGTGTGTTTTGAATAAGATTGTTATCGAGGAGAAGACAAATAAAAATTATCAACTAAAAAGTTTGCTATTAGTTATTTCCTTTCCTTTTGTCCCTAAAGAAAAAAAAATAGCATAAGGTAAAAATATAAGATAAGTTGAGAGGGGCATAATAAATTTTCCCTATAATTTATAAAATAAAATTTTGAATATTTTTAAAATTTATTTTAAAACGATAGAAAATAGATTAAAAATACTTTAAAAAACAAACTAGAATTTTAGAAACTATTAATAAAGATTTTTTTTTTCAAAAGATAATTAAGCTTAATATTTATTTTTGTATTTTATCCATGTAATTTAGAATAACGGTAAATTAGAGAAAACTTTCCAAACCCTATCCGTATAATTTAGAATAATGGCAAATTAGAGAAAACTTCCCAAACCCAAATTGAACTTTGTGCGTGTGACAGAAAAAATAATGATAGGTAGCATAAAAAATTGTAGCATGAATGTAGCATGACACACTGCATGCAATGGGTTCCATTGACATACAGTGGGATCCACATCCATGCAATTGAGTGTGTACATTCATGCTGTATTTTTCATGCTATCTATTATTACTTCGAGCCCAAACTGAATTACGGATAGAGTTTGGAAATAATTAAATTAGATTAAAAATGATAGAATTTTAGAAATGCTGCAATTTTGAATATTTTTAAAATTTATTTTAAAATGATAGAAAATAGATTAAAAAAACTTTAAAAAAAACAAACTAGAATTTTAAAAACTATTAATAAAGATTTTTTTCAAAAGATAATTAAGTTTAATATTTATTTTTGTATTTTATCTATATAATTTAGAATAACGGTCAATTAAAGAAAACTTTCCAAACCCTATCCCTATCCGTATAATTTAGAATAACAGTAAATTAAAGAAAAACTTTCCAAACCCCAACTGAATTACTTTCGAGCCTATAAAATAAGAATAACACTGTAGCTTATCAAAAATACCTAATTGCGCCATTCCCAATTTTCGGCCGAGCCCTGCTTCGTCTTCAACTCCGTAAAACGAAGGAATCATGGTCGGAACCCGCAGTACGCAGCAATCGGACGAGGACGTTGACCACTACGCCGTGTTAGGTCTTCCTTCCGGCGAAGAGGGTGCGAAGATGACCTTAAAGGAGATCGAGAAGGCATACCGCAACCAGTCGCGGATCCGCCATCCGGACAAACGACCCGACGACCCCAACGCCACCGCCGACTTCCAGCGACTCAAGACCTCCTTCGAGGTTCTCAAGGATGATGCTGCTCGCCGCGTGTTTGACGCCCGCTTTCGTGCTCGCCGCGAGCGAATCCTTCGAGACTCGGCTTTCAATGCCAAGCGGAGAAAGCTGCAACTGATTTAGAGGAGCGGGAGCGAGCGGCTGAGGAAGAAGATGCAGCAGGCCTTGCCAAACAGGCCGAGCGTTGGGAGAAGCACGTGGCGGCCCGTCTGCAGAAGGAGCTTGCCGAGTTCCAGGCGAGGAAGACCAAGAAACCTACTGCTGCTTCCAATTCCAGGCGAGG
>NC_133871.1:30921158-30943359 GCF_044706935.1 Curcuma longa
AAAAAAAAAGCTGGAAAATGAAAACAATACCTTGGAAGTCGAATTGGAAGCAGCAGTAGGTTTCTTGGTCTTCCTCGCCTGGAACTCGGCAAGCTCCTTCTGCAGACGGGCCGCCACGTGCTTCTTCCAACGCTCGGCCTGTTTGGCAAGGCCTGCTGCATCTTCTTCCTCAGCCGCTCGCTCCCGCTCCTCTAAATCAGTTGCGAGCTTTCTCCGCTTGGCATTGAAAGCGGAGTCTCGAAGGATTCGCCGCGCACGAAGGCGGGCGTCAAACACGCGGCGAGCAGCATCATCCTTGAGAGCCTCGAAGGAGGCCTTGAGTCGCTGGAAGTCGGCGGTGGCGTTGGGGTCGTCGGGTCGTTTGTCCGGATGGCGGATCCGCGACTGGTTCCGGTATGCCTTCTCGATCTCCTTTAAGGTCATCTTCGCACCCTCTTCGCCGGAAGGAAGGCCTAGGACGGCGTAGTGGTCAACGTCCTCATCCGATTGCGTACTGCGGGTTCCGACCATGACGTTAAACCGGATTGAAGACGAAGGAGGGCTCGGCAGAAAATTGGGAATGGCGCACGGTGAGGAAGAAGAAAAAACTCGCAACACTTTCCCTAGGGTTTTGCCTTCTTAAAGCACGGTGGTCCTGTGATTTCCAGCGGCACTCGCGCGATTTCAGGGAAGAAATAGCGCGATTAGGGCAGGCGTGAGAGGAGGTGTCGCGGCGGGGAAGAGGGAAGAGGCGCGATTAGGTATTTTTGAAAAGCTACAGTATTAAATAGGATTAAATTAGGTTTCGGCTAATCCGGAATAGAAAATTAACCCAGCTGAATCGGGTTCAACGCATGTCATTGTAGTAAATCGGGTTAAATTATTTTTAATTAAAATATTTTTTTTGAAAAAAGGTGTTAAAAGTGCTTTAAACTTAAAATTTTTCTCTAAAATTATTTTTCTACCGATTATTAAGTATGTTTGTCAAATTAAAAGAGTGTTTTTAATGATCTAAAAATATTTAAAAAATTCTATATCTCAAACTTCAAAATATTATTAGAAAAATTATTTTTGAGATAACTTTGAAAATTTATTTTCTAGACTTAAATATTTTTTTATAATATTTTCTAAGTATGAAAATGTTTTGAAATCACTTTAAGAAAACATGTTTTCAAGCTTAGAAATCCTTTACAAATGTACTTTTACAAACTATTGTTGATAAAAAAAGATCTCCTATCTTTGATGTATGTCAAAGGAGAATAAAGAAAGTTTTTTTTTTAAAGCAAAGTATTTTTCAAGAGCTAAGTGTTTTTCATGAATAAATATTTTTTTCAAATAAAAAGATTTTTTTTTTTAAAAGCTAAGTTTTTTAACATTAAATGTTGTTGAATTTTCAAACGTAAGTGCTAAAATAGATCGTTGTGATTTTAAAGTGTTTTTTGATTTCACTCCTCTTTAAAAAAACTCTAGAAAATTGCTAAAGGTTTTTTGATGATTGACAAAGGGGGAGAAATAAAAAAAAAGTTAAGCAATATATATTTCCTCTAAAGAACCTACTTAGTAATTGAGGGGGAGGTAACTTTAAGGGGAGGAAAGAAAAAGAGAGTGCCTTAATTTAAGGGGAGGGAAAAAACAAAATGCCTCACTAATTTTTCTTATTTTTTCTACACTTAATAATTTTTGTACTTAAGTTGTTACTCATTTTTCTATGCTATATGTTATACTTAATTTTAACCAAGTTATTAATAATAAAAAAGAGAAAGATTGTTGGTGTTGAAAGCACCACGTGATCCAATCTAGGTTTTGATATTAGCAACCAAAGATAAGGTTACTTGTGATATGATGTGCTTATCAAATTTACAAGAAGTTCTAGTTGAGACTAGACAAGGAAGTCTTGATCCGTGGGACTAGGCAAGAAAGTCCTGATCTATGGGACTAGGCAAGAAAGTCTTGATCCGTGGGACTAAGCAAGAAAGTCCTGATCCATGGGACTAGGCAAAGAAGTTCTGGTTGGAGGGACTAGGCAGGAAGATTTTGTAGATCAAGGGCATCGGACAGGAAGCCCTGAGGGTCGAGGACACCAGGTGAAAGTCTAGATGGGATCGAGGATTGGAGGTCTAGCGGAAGTCCCGAGAGTTAAGATCAACTAAGCAAAAGTCCAAATAGATCGGGTGGACCAAGGTTTGGCATCAGGAAAATTCTCCAAAGTGGAGTAGTGAGGAGTGCTCTCAGAAGGAGAGTAGTAGGCGTTGATCCGACTTAAGATTTCACAAGAGATCAAAAATTGAGACCGGACACCTAGAAAGTTGTTAATCATACTATATATATATATATATATATATATATATATATATATATATATATATATATATATATATATATATATATATATATATATATATATTATGCTTGTGTCAACACCATGATGCAGGAAAACACAATTTAGAATACAAGCCGAAAGTTAGCTAGGGATAGATTCGGGGGCTTGGAAGTGAATGACTCCAAGTGCCTGAATGGGGTAGAATAAAATGTCAAGTTGAAGTGGCAGACTCCAGTTGGTCGGTATACGTTAGCATTAATTCATGCCCCGGAAGGGATTCAGGTGCCCAAATAAGGATAATTTATAGGCAGGGACGAATCTTCACAAGGGCTATCCTAGGCTCTAGCCCACCCCAAAGATTTTTTTATCTATTGTAAAAAAGTTTTTGTAAAAAAATTTTCACTATTAGATTATTACACATTGGTTCTTTTTCTAAAAATTATTTTACTTAGCCCACCCCTTCCACACCCCATCTTCTTTTCCTGGATCCGTCCCTGGTAGAGATAAAGAGGTTAAGATGAATATGCGGACATATGAAGATAGACGGGATAAGAAATGAGAAATGAGAATATTAAAGAGAAAGTCAGGGTTGCACTTATTGAAGGAAAATTCTGACAGACATGCACGTTTAAGAGAGTATAAATATGTACTTAAACGATCAAAAAATATTCTAATTAGGTGATGTAAAATTATGACAAATACGCACAATATGACAAATACACACACTAAAGAAGACTTGTTAACAACGATAAAATAGGATAAAATTTATTTAAATATAGATAATGATATAGTAGGGGATAAAACTCAATGACATAGAAGAATTTATACAATCGACCCCCCTAAATGTGATAAAGCTTGGTTGTTATTGTTGTTTATCTAAATTCTAAAATTACTAAATGAAAATAAAAACTTAATCCCTGTCATTCCTTTACCCATACTGTTGTCTCTCCTTCTACGCATGTTGGAATCAAAACCATTATATACTTCCCTTCCTCTGGCAACAATGTTCAAAGCCCCACTGATCATCTTTTTCTGTGTATTGCTAAACCAACATCGTGCTTCTTCAACCTGATAACATTGTTGAAGTTCTCAATGTTCTTGACGCTTTAGCTAAGTTTGGACACGGCTCCAGCCAATCATCGTAGCTGCTCAAACATATTCCCAACCCACCATCCAAAACTCCATATCCATTCCACTGTGACCTTGGATTTAAAATTTTTATTTACCAATCCTATCAACAAGAAAAGATATCTCAAGGATCCATGTCATTTTTCAGTACATGGAATCAATCTTAGATCCAGTTGAGCCAGATTCAAGCAGTCTAGCAGATAAATAATAGGAAGCATTAGTGATTAAATGTGAACAAACCTCAATTTGGAGTCGAGCTTCAATTCTAACAGGAGGAAAGAAATCAACAGACAATGTCCTATGATGAATTTGGTTTGATGATATGGATGGCATAGATGTTGCAGTAGACTAATGTGGTAGTGTTGGGATCTAGGGAGTACAATGCAACAAGTTGTTCATCAGTGTAATGGATGTCTACCATGTGGTGTCTTGAACTCGCATGACAACACCCTATTAGCCGGAGGTGCAGCAGAGCAGTGAAATCCTCGAAGATCCAATTATGCTAACAGATTCAAGTGATCTAGCAGGATAAAGTGGGAAATATTAGGGATTAAATGAAAACAAATCTCAATTTAGAGTACGGGAGATGGTGCTATCTATATAGTGTGTTGATTATAAAAGAAATCTGTGTCCTAATTATTTAGGCTGATGATGTCCTCTAGAGGAGCTTATAAGGATTATCATGTAAACCCTGCAGGTGGACTTAGTTCCGCATGATAATAAAGTTGAGTGATACTACTTTTATATTCAAAAGTTAATTAATTGAGTTATCAATAATTCAATTAATTGGCGGGCATACGATATCTTAAACACAGGGAGATTAATGCACTCATGATAAGAAGGAGCTCATATTGTAATATGGGATTGGTGCGGTAGTTCAATAATAATTCTTTAGTGGAATGAATTATTATTGATGTACTTGAGTTGGGTGTTCAGGGAGAACACAGGAAGCCCAAGTCCATCAGGAGGCCTAAACCAATTTCTCCTCTGGGTCCCTGTTGTAGCCCAAGTCCATCAGGAGGCCTAAACCAATTTGATTAATGCACTCATGATAAGAAGGAGCTCATATTGTAATATGAGATTGGTGCGGTAGTTCAATAATAATTCTTTAGTGGAATGAATTATTATTGATGTACTTGAGTTGGGTGTTCAGGGAGAACACAGGAAGCCCAAGTCCATCAGGAGGCCTAAACCAATTTCTCCTCTGGGTCCCTGTTGTAGCCTCTGGATAAAGCCTCGTATCTTCCCAATGAGATTCTGTTAGAATTCTGTTTAGAATTCTATTAAGAATTTAGTTAACAGAATTTGATTAATTCTAAATAGAATTATGTTAATTTTGTTATCCAACAAAATTATATTAATTCTATTATTTTTTTCTTAAATTTTCTAAGATGGCAAGGCTATAAAAGAAGAGGAGAGAGGCGACTCAAGAACACACATAACCTAGCTCCTTAAGAGTTGTGGCCGCCCACCCTTGTTGTTCTTCAACCTAGGGTCAGCGCCCCTTTCAAGAGCCTCTCTTCTTCAATCTAGGGTCGACGCCCACATCAAGAACCTCTTCTCCTTGTGCTAGGGTCGACGCCCCACTAGAACCTCTTCCCCTTGTGCTAGGGTTGGCACCCCTAGTAGATCATCTTCCTCTTGTGCTAGGGCCAGAGCACACCTTGCTCTTCTCCCTTGCTAGGGCCAGCGGCTAAGAGAAGAAAAAGAAGAAGAGAAAGAAGAAGAGAAGGGGGAAGAAGAAGAGGAAGCTTTTCCTCTTGTTGCCATCGGTTTAGAGGAAAGGAAAAGAAGGATTTAGGTGGAGTTTGTCTTGGTAGATCGTCACTCACACGACGTCCAAGAAGAGGTGAGGAATACAACAGAAGATCAAGAGGTCTTCGGGTACAAATATCTTCTCATCCAATCTAAAGAAGAAAGGTACAACTATTTTATTCCGCTGCGTAGTTATTCCTTTTGTGTTATTTCGTATGGATCTTGAATACCTACACAAGAGTCCAACAATCTTGTGCTTCGATCAAGCATATGGTTGATCGAACATGTGGGTTGCTTGGAAAGGTTCCGTTCTTGAAAATTTTTGTCTAGCAGAAATTGAACAGGATGGAATTCCAGTGCCTTCAGTATGGATTAATGAACTTTTGTGGGCAACTGGTTTATACGGATTTTATCGTATTCGATATGGTTGTAGTTGTGGACTTATAAACTGCATGTGAGTATCGATGTTTTAGATTTATGTTCGTGATTGTATGTTTTTACTTGGAGACGTCGCATTTTGCATATTTTGGTTTTTGTGCATGTGATAGTAGTTGTTGTGACGTGTAAGCCTTATATCTTATCTGTTATGCATATATGTGGTGTGTTGTTGGACGTGTAGTCCATATTATGGCCGTGTTGGCCTTTTTGTACACATGTATTCAAGGAAAGGTCATTGTTACAGGGAAAATGCTGTCAAAATTTTTCAGACTACCTCCCGGAATGTAACAATTTAGTGGTATCAAAGCTTAGGATCATTTCTTTTGGCTTTTCGTTGTATTCATGATTTTAGGTTGAATTTATCGTTGTGTGTGTGTCCATTTTCGATATCTGACGAATTTATCGTTGGATTTGTTGTGTATTTGCAGTTTCGAAATTTATCATTGCATTTGTAGTTTTATTAGATTAAGCATTTAAGTTTAGGATTTTATCGTATTAGTTTTAGGGTTTAGGCGTAATTTATTTTTGAATTTGTCATCGTATCGGTTTTATCGTGTTTTGTGTACTCGATCCGAGTTGTGAGATGGACAGACAGCAACATGAATTCTCCAAGCAAGTCATAAGTAATAATTTCTAGCGCATTTATTACTGTCCTAGAAATTTATTGTAGTTATAAATTACCAGGTGACATTATGGCCCCTAGAAGCCGAGGACGAGGTTGACCAGCGAGACGACCCGTTACATCAATAGAGCTGGAGGTTTCCGAGCCTGTTATGGATAGTCCAGAGATACCTTTGCCAGATTCGATACCGGTTGCAGTTAACAAGACTGGGGATAAGAGTCGGATTCTAGCACTGGCAAAATCAGTGAAGGATCAGATAACTTTATTCCATGGGGGATCTGACTCATTGCTTGCTCGTTCGTGGTTGGAGAATTTGACGGGTACCTTCGCGTATATCACTTGCACTGAGGCAGAGCAAGTAGAGTTAGCAGTATACCACATTCGCAATCAGACTATCAAGTGGTTGAAGACTCAGAGGACGGTACTCGGAGATCGAGGTTTATCTTGGTTATCCTTCCGAGAGGCTTTTGAGATGGAGTATTTTTCAGCGGCATTCTGTATGGCGCAGCGTCAGGAGTTTCTGAACCTTAAGCAGGGTGACCGTTCGGTTACTAAATACCATACAGAGTTTTCGAGATTTTTGGAGTTCTGCCCACAGTTAGTAACCCAAGACCATGATCGGATGCTCCAGTTTACTCAGGGACTGGCTACATATATTCGTCTGAAGATGTCTAGTTGCACCGTTAGCACATACAGAGAGGCACTGGACCGGGCTCTGATTATTGAGACGACACAACGGCAGGTAACTTGGGAGAGAGACGTAGAAAAATCGAAGGGTCTGAGTTCATAGAATTCTGGTTAGAAGAGGCTAGCTCAGAGTTCCGAGACACGGGATTCTTCCAGAAGACAGAAAGGGATTCTTCCAATTTTGATGACGAAAATATTTTCATTGCAAATATGTGATGAAATTTATTCATCGCAAATTCGCGATGAAAATAAGTTTTCATTGCAAAATCGACGACGAAAAATTTATTCATCGTATATTATCGATTATTAAAGTTTGTGATGAAAAATAATTTCATCGCAAAGTTACGATAAATTTGGTGACAAAAATTGAATTATTTATCGTAAAATTAACGACGAATTTATATTTTTTTAGTTACAGAATTTGACGATGAGCAAAATAATTTTCTCATAAATTTCATCACGAAATATTTTGACGATGATTTTTTTAAAATTCGAAATTCATCTCAAACCATTTAAATTTTTGTATCGTGATAAACATAGTCACAAGTAACTGAAAAATATATATTCCCTCGACCGGGTGCTTGCTTCATATTTTTATTCATATTGGAATTAACCTAATCCGATATGTTTAAGACTTGGAGGCCAGCCTAGCTACCGGTTTGATCTGAATTAATTCATCTAATTTAATTTGGCCCATGTAATAGCTAGCGCAAATTAATCCAAATTGGTTGAAATTTTTTACTTTTAATTTGTCGCTTACTTACTTTAATTGATTGTTTATTCAACAAATTTAACTTCCAGATCTTACGTATAAAAATAAATAATATTGTAAAATTAACTTTAATCCCGCAAGTCCCACGAGACATGCAGTGGGACATGCACCACAATGGATCTTACATATATATATGTGAGTCAACTTGGAACGCACTAGCTAGCTACGTTCCATAATCTTAATTTATTACGTACTATTAACACGTGATTAATTAATAATTGGAAGTAGATACATGCATTGATAAAGGTTACCATTGTGTATGTGAATGAATACAAGATTAATTCGAAGCATTATATCTTGTGTGAGATCCACTAGCTCGTCGCCATATTACATTAATTATTACTTACTTTTTTTTTCCAAATAGTGTAAATCTATTAATTGACGCATTAATATAACAGGTCTTGATTCTGTCTTCTTGTGTGTGTGGAGTCCTTATCCACGAGACGCGATAAGACGCGAGCTAGGGCGATCGACGCATGCACTTCTAAATCAAGCTAGCGTACATAAACTGATGAACAAGATCGACGACTGATATATTTATTTTCTGTTGCAGGATTAAGAATCGAGATTGCTTTAATTTACGTACAGCTGCTAGTCGATCGGGATTAATGCCGACGAGAGAGCCATTTACAATATATGTTTGTTTATATTATATATTTATAGATTCACACACGTAAAGTACTGGGCCTCATGTATACGTGCTTAATTCGCATCAGCACAACATGCACGAACAATGCTTGCAGACAATCCTTAATTTGCCATCCTCTCCAAGTTATCAAGACAAGTGAATGAATATGTTAGAGCTGAGGGAGTGCCAGATCTCTTTCAGGACAGGGATTGATTGATTATATTGATGGTAACCGGCCATTTCATTTGGGAGCTAGCTAGCTCTTTTCATTAACTATACTGATGCGGGGAGTCAAGGAAGATGAAGTGGCCTTTCTTTAAGGCACCGCTAGGTCAAAATCTGAGCCACGGCAGCGAACCCCCTCCTCTCGATGAGGAAGACTCCCATTTCGGCAAGACCCCTAGGCTCGGCAAGGAAGCTTCACGTCTCGGCAGGCTCTCCCTCTCGGCAAGGTAGCCTCTCGTCTCGGCAGGCTCTCCCTCTCGGTAAGGGAGCTTCACGTCTCGGCAGGCTCTCCCTCTCGGCAAGGTAGCCTCTCGTCTCGGCAGGCTCTCCCTCTCGGCAAGGGAGCCTCTCGTCTCGGCAGGCCCTCTCCTTCTCGGCAAGGAAGCCTCTCGTTTCGGCGGATTTTCCCTCTCGTCTCAACCTAGAAGCCTCTCGTCGCGGTAGGTCCCCCATCTTGGCAGGGAAGCCTCTCGTCTTGGCAGGCTCTCTCTCTCTCGACCAGGAGGACTTCCTTCTCTGCACACCTTCCCTCCCGGTAAAGAATGGTATCCAGCTTATCGATGTTGACTCCGTGTGGCTCCCCCCCCCCCCCCCCCCCCCCCCCCCCCCCAATGAGTTTCGCTATGTCCCTTTCATTCCCTCATATAATCCTGGCCACTTCGCCTCTGTCAGGCTAGACTGTAGCCTTAATTGCAACCTTCTGACACCGGTTGCAAATGCCGCCGCCGCAAGAGGAATGAGCTAGTCGTCGGTTCAGGCTCAATTGCTTCTGGCACCGGTACTCCTTGTTACTCCCCTGCATTAAAGGCGCATCCAATCGTTATACATGACTTCCTCCTCTAACCTAGTGGCTTGCACGCATTACCATACAAAAAAAATGAGGAATCAGGCTCAAGCTCCCGAGCCTCCCCCTATGCACACCCCCTACGAATGTAGCCCCAAAATAGGTGGGACAAAAGGAAGGTTCTTCGGATAATCGCGTAGAGGCCCGAGATGTACGACGGCTGACCCCACGTACGACCCTCTGGAGTTGATTATAAAAGGAGTAACTCATTGTCATGGAAGAGGTCAGTGGTTAGGAAACTCTCTCACTACTCTTCTTACTACTTGCTACTTCTAATTACTTCTCCTTACTCCTCCTTACCTAAATCCTAACTTGAGCGTCGGAGTAGTTTACTGGGATCTCCCGGAGTGTCATTCTAACCTCTCTTGTGAAGAGTGTTTCAGGAGCCTCTTGACGGTGATTACCCGAAGTGCCTCTAGCCCGACTTGATTGCAGGATCGTCAGCGTCAGACAGTCCATTGACTGGTGGCTTGACCTTCCGTGGCACTTGGCCGGAACATATACGGATTCAATGGCAGTGCCTTAATGTTACATTAATTTTGTGAACTTTCAGAAGAAATTAAGCTGATCGAAGGCTTTTTAACAGTTGAGTTAATCCGGACTGCGCCGGTGCATGCAGTGGTAGCACCCACGTAATCTTCTAAGTACTTACAATACATTATTATATATTTTCTTCTAATAAAATAAAAATTTTTTAGAATGTTAGACTATTAGACCATTCGTTATTTGTGTTTTCAAATTTATGTTAATGATGGATAGAAAATTTTTATGGGATCAAATCTATCACTTCTAAGATTAATTAATCTATATTCGAAAAGATACCGACCGGATTATTAAAAAAATGGTTGAGCTACACTTGCACATAAATCTTTGCAAAAACTGGTGATCAAACCATCCTACAGATATTTAGACATCTATGGTTCAAGTAGATCTTGTAAACTGTCACGATTTTCAGATTTTCTCTATAGTGGGATGATAGATCTAAAAATATTGCCCGTTTGGATGGACCACAACAAGTCATTTTTGATTTATTCTAGTGATCGGTGAAAAATTTTTGAGACTCAATCGGAGGATAATAAGAATTAGATACTTGGATTTAAAAAAACGCGCGAGATACTAGTTCTCTGATACGCTCAACTCGACTTAAAATAACACACACAGTAACAAGCACACTCAAATATTCTGATGAGCATAAAGTGGATTTAGTTATCGAATAATAGCTAGGTCAATTCTTGGCCCTAATAGTGACTCCTGCAAGGATCATTCCACCCTTCCACTTCTCGTTGCTACTTGTTTCAAACATGCCGAATGAGAGCTTTCCTGTGCTTGTTGTAGGCCCTTTGAACTCGTTCCCAAGTACCTCGTGCCACTGGTTGCTATGCCCCCTACGTGATTCCAACACTTCGCTCCGATGCTTTTGCTCCTCGGGGGTGATCAGAGCGAACGTGACCGGGAGGTTTTGCCACCCGAATGCGTCGTCCTTGAACTTGATGTGATAAACTATTTCATAAGTCTTTTCGTGACTTAAACTTAGGCCCAGTTCGGCTAACTTGACTAAGTCCATAGTCCCGTCCACTTCCAGCCAGCTCACCTGTTTGAGTTCCACTGCCGTGGCAAACCTACAACATCCAATTCCAATAACAAACAAAACTAGCCATATGTATTCACTAAACTACTATTCGACTTTCATTTCGGTACCCGTATTTTCCGGTAAAGTCGTCGTTGGGAAGATGAATCCACTCCCAAAACCTATTGTCACTCGCCCAAGCAATGTTCATGGCTTTGGCTGAAATATGAATTGCACCGTGTTTTTCTCGAATCAAGGCTTCATGAGTGCCCTGCTCGTAAGTTTCACGATAAAGTTGATTCGTGAAGTCTAGTCGACATGAACATGGAAATGAATGGATCTATCGACCTCGAGTCAAGTGATAGAAAGAATTAATTCCTACTTACACTATGAACATCGACAGCAACATGGTAAGCTTTGTCGCCATGGTTAGCATCCATGTCTTCTAATCTTCTTCCTCTGCTTCCTTAGTTCACCTCTCTATGTGTGTCTTATTTATATGAAAAAGCTTTCGAATCAAGGAATATTTTTCTTTCTAAAAGGTATAAAAGATTAATTGCGTTCGATTGGTGCACTTTGGTTTCGAAAAAGATGAATTAACGTGGACGGTAGGTGATTTTTTAAAAGTAAGTGTTCCTGTTGAGATCCTGCTTCTGGACCAAGCAGCTTGCTCTACAGTACCTCACGGGGTGTGGCTTGAACGGCGACGGTGAAGGAGGAGGAGGAAGAGAATCCTGCAAGCAAAGAGAACGTGAGATGGAGGGCCAGGGATGTTCTCCGGCCCATGAAAAGGATGATTTTCTTACACTCTAATTTGAGGTGTAAGAAAAGGAAAGACAATTTTAAATATTATTTATTTCAATTTTATTCATATTTTAAAATATTAATTTTCAAATAATTTATTTAATATAAAATTTTTAAATTTCTCTCGTTGAGTACGATCTTTTCTTACATCAGTAAATTTTTATAGAAATATATGTAAAATATTAATGTATTCTTTGTCGTATCAAAGTGTTTAGATTTTATATTTCGCATACTTATTGTATTGTATGTCTACTCATTATTTCTTTAAAATTTTTTATTTATTTAAATCATAAATATTAATTTTAGTTGGTCTTATATTGGCAAGAAAAATTTTACATCTATAAGTTTAATGAGCTATATCTATTTTTTTCACATGTATATTTATTATAAGAAGTAAGAATATGTTTATAATTTTATATATTTAATATTTATTTTCTTTCCTTTCCGTCCAAATAAGATAACACATATTACGTTAATGAACCTTCGTTCACCCCATTCAAACATAGCCTTATGGAATGAAAATTAATTTTATTCAGGCAGGAAAACACTTTACGTTTCATCAACATCCTTTCCAGAATCCATCTCCACGGCTGCTTGTCTACACTGGAGTCTGCTGCGGATTCACGGTGCTGTTCTCCATAGTCGAGTAGCCCTGTGGCGGTGGCGGCGGCGGCAGCGGTGCCACCGTCGGTGGGTAGACACATAATCCATGGTCACACATGTATACTCCATGATCTTAATTCAAGAAGCAAGAATCGATCGGTACTTGGAGGAGTTTGTTTGATCAAAGTAACTCATACTGAACAAGAGAAGAAGAGAAGTTAATGCAAGGATAGATCAGAGAACAGAGTAAGCGGCGTATTAATTTGCAAATGCAAATGCAATCACTCTTTAATTCGATGGTCAGATGAAAAAGGCGAAGCACGTTTCGACGTACGGGGTCAAAGATCAGAAGTAGGAGTTTGTTGTGGTTTCTGTTTTTTGATTGCCATGGGGGAAATGTTTGTCGCCAGCACTTAACTGTCCCATTTCTGTTTCTAGATTTAACATTTTTATTTCTTCTTCTACAAAAGATGGAATCCGCCCTCTTAGCGGCCTCATAAGGTCGATCTCATAATCATCTGTGAGAAGGTAAATCAAGAAATTACAGTTGACCACGACGAAAGAGAATATTACCCGACTTCGTTGAAATAAGACTAGTGGAACAATTTTCAACTTCCAATCAAATAATCTTTTCAACGAAATAGGAGAAGACCGTCTATTTTTGAGATTAGTCGGACGAAACTGTAAGATCGGAAAGTGCAATAGAAGAGGATGAATATCGTTCGTTTAATATTTATCTTTTGTCTTTGAAAACACTTATCTTTGAAATCAAAAATATAGTGGAATTTAAAACACAAATAAGATGACATAGTTAGTTGGTTTGTAGCTCGTAAGGCTACTACTTCAAGGTTTACTATTCTACGATGGATCATTTACGAATAGATAATCGTTAATCTTTTACTTTCAAAAATCTCTCGGATTGTTTATGAATAGGCAATCATTAATCTTCTCCTTTCGAAAATCTCTCGGAGGCGGAGAAAATCTTTTACAATTTGAGAGAGTATGGCAACATTTTATTATACCTCTAAATGAAATACAATAATTAAAATATTATCAAAAATAATAAAGTGTAGAGTTTTGGAGTTGGTTGTGGAAGACATCCGATATGTAGATGACAGAACTTGCACGAACAAATGAAAGAATTGAAGAATGTGTGTTGTTCTTAGCTCGGTCGTCGAGATACTTTTATTAGTTTTTATCGATCAATCGATCACTATTATGGGTCGAATGATTCAAATTCGATCTCACCAAATCAGCTTTTGATTTATTATCTTTTTCGATCGACTAATCCTCCAAATCAGTTGATCAAACCCAAGCTTTCCTTAAAGGTTTGATCCACTCCACTTTTCTAGTGGATTGATCTTCTAATTTCCTTTTTTTGGTCAGATCGCATTGCGCTCGATCCACTAATCGAATCTATATTTGGTCAACTGATCCATATAATCGGTCGACCAATCTTGTTCTTTCCTTCCGAAGTCAGATTGTATTCAACTCGACCTTATCTCTAATAACTGGTTGATCGAACCTCCTTATTCAATCAACTGAACCAACTGGTCGATTGAAAAATATGCTATCTATGAAATAAAGTTAGCAACCTAGTAATAATAGTAGTCTCGCAAAACAGAGTTAGTAATAGTGTATTCATGCATGCTCTATTCTGACAGTAAGATTGTCTGATTTCGATTTTGAAATTTAGATCGATTTCTTTGTCGGTTCATCGCCTATGTATTTGTCCCAAAATTAGGACACATCCTCATTGCCTTCTATTTTGAAAGGTCCTTTTAGGGCTTACCTTACTTATCTATTTTGAAATGTAATTAGGGCGCATCCTCATTACCTTACTTAATCTGTCAGATCAAATTCATCTGGTATTTCTCTAATTGGTGTATGATTCTCCTAATCCACTAAAACTTTATTGTCTAATATTTGATCCTCTTGACTCATTAGAGCTTTACTACTTAGTGGCCGGTCTTCCTGACCTACTAAAATTTTATTGTCTAGTGTCCAATCCTACTAATCCATTAAGATTTTTCTCATAAATATCATACATATTTAACAACCAAATTAGATCTCAAGGACATAATTTTAAATTCTTTGCCAACATTAAAACATGGGTTCTATTATCCTGATGTTACTTGTACCAATAGAAGCTCTAAGCTTTTAATAAGTTTTTTCATTATAAAATACTCCACTCTTGTTTCTTTATTAATGACTACTTGTTTATTTTCTTCCTCGTAAAATTGCTCATCCATCTCTATTATGCAAAAAGGTGGAATTCGCCACTTCAGCGGTCCCACACGGTCGGTCTCACAACCATCTGTGAGGAGGTAAATCGAGAAACTACAGTTGGTCACGACGAAGGAGACTATTGCTTAGTTTCACAGAGATTCAAACTCTTGCCCTTTTCTGCAAGTCTGTTCCGTCGTAACCAACTCAACTATGCTCCGGGGGCTGCTCATCCATCTCTAACATCAATAACTGAGACACTACTAACCTATATTGGGCAGTTAATTTTTCTCCATGGATGACCTGTCAATCTTTATAAATCTTTATATCTTTCTTTCTGACCATAAAAATGTCAATTTGTAATTTATTATTCCCACTTTTAAATGTAAGATTCTTTTTTTAAAAAAAAACATATTAACTATACGTTTATATGTTATTACAAAATTTAATATAGTTTTCCTTCTTCATTTCTTGTTCTAGAACCATAACTCTCATGCACCTTATTATATTCTCATTTCTTATTCCTACATGTCTATTTAGATCCCCTCTTATTAAAATCATCTGGTTTGATGAAATCTTTTATACTTCCTCATCAAGGTCTTCTCAAAATTTATATTTTTCTATATTTGATATCTTCATCTAATCCTACTTGAAGTACATATACGCTAATTACATTAATAGTTTATTTCGCTGCCACTATCTTAAAAGTCCTACCTCTTACTAACTACTCTTATTACTTCATCCTTTAACGAACTATGTACAACAATACCTATTCCATTTCTTCTTTTACTCCTTACTATATACCATAACTTAAAATATGATTTCTCTATTATTTTCTTTCTTGCCCATTTTATCTCTTGCAAATACAATATTAATTTTTCTCTTAATCATCATATTTATTACCTTCATTGTTTTACCAATAAACATTCCTATGTTTCAAGTTCCAAATCTAAGAATCAATATTCCTATAATATTTATTCTTATCCAACATATGATGTAAAAACTCATGCGTATTTAACATTATATCCAAGTTATTATAGAGATATGATAGTGCTTACTAAGCATTACAGTCAAGACCCTATAACACATTCCTTCCAGAGAAGAACCTAACATTAGCACAATAGTTTGATAGATTCATTCATAGAACAATCGTTTATGTTCATGTTGGCTGTGAACCTAACGCAATCCTCAATCTTTTTCATCCAAGCTTAGGACCAACATTAGCGATTTCAATTTAGAACTTAGTTAAACATTGAGGGAAAATTCTTTTCACCCCTAAATTCACCTACTTTTTTGAAATGTTCGTGAGTTTTACGATTGTCAAAATGGCCATGACAGTTTGAAAGTTTTTCATTTTACCACCTAAATATAAATACCAATAAATTTCTTAATTGAATGGCGATGAATGATAATGTAACATTTTTAACTCCAATGAAATTGCCCACAAGTTTGTCATCCACATGTTTGCCACAAAATCATTCAGCTAATAACTTAATGGTGTAAGTAGCCAAGGTTTAAAATATCAAGCCGTATCAAAATTTCGATCCCGGACTAGAACGATACAGTTTCAATATCATATCATGCTGTGTCGATATAGTTTTGATGTTTTTAAAATATAAAATATATTAACTAAAAATAAAAATTTTAATCAAAATATTTAAAAATAAAAAATAAAATATCTTTGTTGCAAAATATATTTTAATTTATTTTAGCCCCATTCCCACCTAATCAGAGGATCATCATCAAGTATCACTAGGAATCGTCAAAGCTTCATTAGGGCATTTCTGGAGTTCCAAGTAGATTTGTTTATTGTTAAAGAACACAAGTAATCAAACTAGACTAACTGGGAAAAAAATACTCTGCCAATAAAACATGTTCATCAATAAAATTTTGAAATGTGGAGGCAGCCCAGGTATAATTAAGCTTTAGTTAGGGGTTCTTGTAATTTGCTAATTTATTCTAAGAATTGATTTAAGACAAATTACAGTAAATTACATAGATCCCTTTTACTAAGGCCTAGTTATAGTTAGCAAACAGTCCTTCCCAACATGCCTAGTCGAGTATTCATGTTGTCTAGACAAACTAATTTAGTTAAAGATCCGATTCACATGAACAAAAATGAATTATAACTTCAATGATGTTGCTATTATAAAATTTAATAAAAATATTAATAGGATTTATTCATAACAAGAAAGAAATAAAATAATTAATTCGTATTGACTAGGCAAGGAAGCAGATTACTTTATCTTATTTCTGCCAATGGTGACAGCATAAGCTTTCTAAATTTCTAATGAAATTTTCTATTGTGGCACATCCCAAGTCAATATTGCATACTTTGTATGTGGCATACTAGCATGTTATAGATATATTGCATCTCATATTTTTCTACTATTTTTGAACCCAATCATTTTAATCATTTTTATACTATTTTTTGAACAGAATCACTTGAAATTGAGCATGTCAACAATGCCAATAAAGGTAATCTCCTAAATCAAGCACTATAATGTGCAAAATCTAATACTGAACGGATGGTAAGAGTTAAACAAGACACTTTATTATACCTTTTGAAGTTTCTTCAAAATAGAAGCAGCACCAATGATATTGTTCTGTGTAGGGTTCGTAGATTCAGAAGATTTTGCAGAAAAAGGACTTGATATATCAGGAGCCACAGCTTGAACAGGACGAACAAGTAGAGGATTTGAGAGACTGCCACACATACTCTGTGTAGCAGCAACCTGACATAATACACGAGTTAGCATACCATCTGACAGTATGTAGAAACAATTAGTTAAGAGCCTAGGTGATGATAAAAAGTTTGTCATTTGTCCACCTTGGCATACCACTCCTAAATACTTAATAATGGTCAATATGCATATAAGACATGCAAACAAAGAACCTAATCAAGAACTAAGGCCAGATCAATAAAAAAAACATGATTTTTTTCTGCAGATCTCAATCAACCAATTACTAAATACAAATCTGCATGCCATGTTGCTAGTACACGAGTAGAACTCAGAGTTAAACTACAAAAGGACCTCTATCCCCTGTCCCTCTGTTTTGGTGTGTTTGTAGAGTAGAATCACAGAATCATTTTTTTCCTTCTATTTTTTTTATGACAATTCCCATTCACACGAAAATTTGCATGGAAACCTCAAGGCTGTTACATTGCGTTATCCAACTGCACCAAAAGCATCGACCATTTAGATAAGATCTGCTATAAGGTGAGGCCTAGCTCAAATTCAGAATAGGTAAATAATAATTATCATGGTACAATTCCATGAAGCTATTCTCTGGCAATAATATCTCCACCAAAACGAAGTAAATGAAAGTATGATGATGTCAAAAATATAAAAGAAAGATTAAAACCTTAAATACATACAGAATAGGTAAATAATAAAATTTTGAAATGTGGAGGCAGCCCAGGTATAATTAAGCTTTAGTTAGGGGTTCTTGTAATTTGCTAATTTATTCTAAGAATTGATTTAAGACAAATTACAGTAAATTACATAGATCCCTTTTACTAAGGCCTAGTTATAGTTAGCAAACAGTCCTTCCCAACATGCCTAGTCGAGTATTCATGTTGTCTAGACAAACTAATTTAGTTAAAGATCCGATTCACATGAACAAAAATGAATTATAACTTCAATGATGTTGCTACTATAAATTTTAACAAAAATCTTAATAGGATTTATTCATAACAAGAAAGAAATAAAATAATTAATTTGTATTGACTAGGTAAGGAAGCAGATTACTTTATCTTATTTCTGCCAATGGTGACAGCATAAGCTTTCTAAATTTCAAATGAAATTTTCTATTGTGGCACATCCCAAGTCAATATTGCATACTTTGTATGTGGCATACTAGCATGTTATAGATATATTGCATCTCATATTTTTCTACTATTTTTGAACCCAATCATTTTAATCATTTTTATACTATTTTTTGAACAGAATCACTTGAAATTGAGCATGTCAACAATGCCAATAAAGGTAATCTCCTAAATCAAGCACTATAATGTGCAAAATCTAATACTGAACGGATGGTAAGAGTTAAACAAGACACTTTATTATACCTTTTGAAGTTTCTTCAAAATAGAAGCAGCACCAATGATATTGTTCTGTGTAGGGTTCGTAGATTCAGAAGATTTTGCAGAAAAAGGACTTGATATATCAGGAGCCACAGCTTGAACAGGACGAACAAGTAGAGGATTTGACAGACTGCCACACATACTCTGTGTAGCAGCAACCTGACATAATACACGAGTTAGCATACCATCTGACAGTATGTAGAAACAATTAGTTAAGAGCCTAGGTGATGATAAAAAGTTTGTCATTTGTCCACCTTGGCATACCACTCCTAAATACTTAATAATGGTCAATATGCATATAAGACATGCAAACAAAGAACCTAATCAAGAACTAAGGCCAGATCAATAAAAAAAAAACATGATTTTTTTTCTGCAGATCTCAATCAACCAATTACTAAATACAAATCTGCATGCCATGTTGCTAGTACACGAGTAGAACTCAGAGTTAAACTACAAAAGGACCTGTATCCCCTGTCCCTCTGCTTTGGTGTGTTTGTAGAGTAGAATCACAGAATCATTTTTTTCCTTCTATTTTTTTTATGACAATTCCCATTCACACGAAAATTTGCATGGAAACCTCAAGGCTGTTACATTGCGTTATCCAACTGCACCAAAAGCATCGACCATTTAGATAAGATCTGCTATAAGGTGAGGCCTAGCTCAAATTCAGAATAGGTAAATAATAATTATCATGGTACAATTCCATGAAGCTATTCTCTGGCAATAATATCTCCACCAAAACGAAGTAAATGAAAGTATGATGATGTCAAAAATATAAAAGAAAGATTGAAACCTTAAATACATACAGAATAGGTAAATAATAAAATTTTGAAATGTGGAGGCAGCCCAGGTATAATTAAGCTTTAGTTAGGGGTTCTTGTAATTTGCTAATTTATTCTAAGAATTGATTTAAGACAAATTACAGTAAATTACATAGATCCCTTTTACTAAGGCCTAGTTATAGTTAGCAAACAGTCCTTCCCAACATGCCTAGTCGAGTATTCATGTTGTCTAGAAAAACTAATTTAGTTAAAGATCCGATTCACATGAACAAAAATAAATTATAACTTCAATGATGTTGCTACTATAAAATTTAACAAAAATCTTAATAGGATTTATTCATAACAAGAAAGAAATAAAATAATTAATTTGTATTGACTAGGCAAGGAAGCAGATTACTTTATCTTATTTCTGCCAATGGTGACAGCATAAGCTTTCTAAATTTCAAATGAAATTTTCTATTGTGGCACATCCCAAGTCAATATTGCATACTTTCTATGTGGCATACTAGCATGTTATAGATATATTGCATCTCATATTTTTCTACTATTTTTGAACCCAATCATTTTAATCATTTTTATACTATTTTTTGAACAGAATCACTTGAAATTGAGCATGTCAACAATGCCAATAAAGGTAATCTCCTAAATCAAGCACTATAATGTGCAAAATCTAATACTGAACGGATGGTAAGAGTTAAACAAGACACTTTATTATACCTTTTGAAGTTTCTTCAAAATAGAAGCAGCACCAATGATATTGTTCTGTGTAGGGTTCGTAGATTCAGAAGATTTTGCAGAAAAAGGACTTGATATATCAGGAGCCACAGCTTGAACAGGACGAACAAGTAGAGGATTTGACAGACTGCCACACATACTCTGTGTAGCAGCAACCTGACATAATACACGAGTTAGCATACCATCTGACAGTATGTAGAAACAATTAGTTAAGAGCCTAGGTGATGATAAAAAGTTTGTCATTTGTCCACCTTGGCATACCACTCCTAAATACTTAATAATGGTCAATATGCATATAAGACATGCAAACAAAGAACCTAATCAAGAACTAAGGCCAGATCAATAAAAAAACATGATTTTTTTTCTGCAGATCTCAATCAACCAATTACTAAATACAAATCTGCATGCCATGTTGCTAGTACACGAGTAGAACTCAGAGTTAAACTACAAAAGGACCTGTATCCCCTGTCCCTCTGTTTTGGTGTGTTTGTAGAGTAGAATCACAGAATCATTTTTTTCCTTCTATTTTTTTTATGACAATTCCCATTCACACGAAAATTTGCATGGAAACCTCAAGGCTGTTACATTGCGTTATCCAACTGCACCAAAAGCATCGACCATTTAGATAAGATCTGCTATAAGGTGAGGCCTAGCTCAAATTCAGAATAGGTAAATAATAATTATCATGGTACAATTCCATGAAGCTATTCTCTGGCAATAATATCTCCACCAAAACGAAGTAAATGAAAGTATGATGATGTCAAAAATATAAAAGAAAGATTGAAACCTTAAATACATACAGAATAGGTAAATAATAAAATTTTGAAATGTGGAGGCAGCCCAGGTATAATTAAGCTTTAGTTAGGGGTTCTTGTAATTTGCTAATTTATTCTAAGAATTGATTTAAGACAAATTACAGTAAATTACATAGATCCCTTTTACTAAGGCCTAGTTATAGTTAGCAAACAGTCCTTCCCAACATGCCTAGTCGAGTATTCATGTTGTCTAGAAAAACTAATTTAGTTAAAGATCCGATTCACATGAACAAAAATAAATTATAACTTCAATGATGTTGCTACTATAAAATTTAACAAAAATCTTAATAGGATTTATTCATAACAAGAAAGAAATAAAATAATTAATTTGTATTGACTAGGCAAGGAAGCAGATTACTTTATCTTATTTCTGCCAATGGTGACAGCATAAGCTTTCTAAATTTCAAATGAAATTTTCTATTGTGGCACATCCCAAGTCAATATTGCATACTTTCTATGTGGCATACTAGCATGTTATAGATATATTGCATCTCATATTTTTCTACTATTTTTGAACCCAATCATTTTAATCATTTTTATACTATTTTGAACAGAATCACTTGAAATTGAGCATGTCAACAATGCCAATAAAGGTAATATCCTAAATCAAGCACTATAATGTGCAAAATCTAATACTGAACGGATGGTAAGAGTTAAACAAGACACTTTATTATACCTTTTGAAGTTTCTTCAAAATAGAAGCAGCACCAATGATATTGTTCTGTGTAGGGTTCGTAGATTCAGAAGATTTTGCAGAAAAAGGACTTGATATATCAGGAGCCACAGCTTGAACAGGACGAACAAGTAGAGGATTTGAGAGACTGCCACACATACTCTGTGTAGCAGCAACCTGACATAATACACGAGTTAGCATACCATCTGACAGTATGTAGAAACAATTAGTTAAGAGCCTAGGTGATGATAAAAAGTTTGTCATTTGTCCACCTTGGCATACCACTCCTAAATACTTAATAATGGTCAATATGCATATAAGACATGCAAACAAAGAACCTAATCAAGAACTAAGGCCAGATCAATAAAAAAACATGATTTTTTTTCTGCAGATCTCAATCAACCAATTACTAAATACAAATCTGCATGCCATGTTGCTAGTACACGAGTAGAACTCAGAGTTAAACTACCAAAAGGACCTCTATCCCCTGTCCCTCTGTTTTGGTGTGTTT